>NW_009630933.1:0-24362 GCF_000690535.1 Cariama cristata | reverse complement strand
CCCTCCCCCCCCCATCAAAAAAAAACCCCACCCCCAAAAACTCAACAAACCTTGAACTGTGGCAGAAACCTGTCAGGGAATCAGTTGCACTGACTTTTTGATTATTTTAACACTAGAAGAAGATTTTTTGCAGATTTACTTAAGATCATACTATTCCAAATTGCCTTTTTAAAAAAAAAACCCTACTTTTGAATTGTTACAAAATAACATATTTTATGTTACAAATAAGCAAAGCACATCAATGTAAAAAAAGAATAAGATCCCCTCCACAAAAATTTGAGCAATGATGTGCAAGAAACTTTCAGAAATGAGGTGTACCTTTTCACTCAAAAACACGGTATCACGAAAGGTATTAGTAGTCACTTCAGTGATTATACGCTGTTCATGAAAATGGACCAAAGGGTCATCAACAAGATGCCTTTTCAAGGGACTGTAGAGAATACTGAAATTTTTAATGAAGTTCTCTGAAATGAAATTGATACGTAACAAAGTTATTTTGGTTTCACAAATATACAATTTTGACAGTTTTTACTTTGGAATTCAGAAGACCTTACAGAGAAAACACAAATTCAAACCTGGTTTCATGTCATTAATTTTTGATAGTTTGGTATCAACTCTTGAGTAACCACCACTTACGTGAAAACAAGATAAAACTGTTTTTTTTTGTTTTGTTTATTATAGCCATTTTATTTGCCACACTACTCTCTAATCTTGCTTCTACTATTCAATATCCTATAACAATAATTCTCTATGCTCCTAATCTAACCACACACCTGATAAGTCATAAATAGTAACCTCTCACCATTTTTCACTTTCTATATAGCACTGAAGTATTTGTCCCTTACCCTGAAGGCTCCACTTAATTCCACATTTATTCTTTCATTTTTAATTACTTTCCCTGTAATTCTCATTTTGCTTTAGACCTTTAAGGACTGTGCTATTCCCATGCCAATATGGCCAGCCACCTTGTGTTTAGCAGTGACCACCTTCCTCTTCATTCACCTTTCTCCTTAGTTTTAAGGTATTTAACAAGTAGCTGGTCAGTGGTAAAAATTTAAAACAAGCTCCAAAGCCCTCAACTACCTTCAGCTACACTACTCTGCGCCTGGACCAAGTTATCTAAATTGCTGCAAGATATTGACTGTATCCTTCTTTTCAATTTAGATAAAGTATTATTCTAGGCATTATAAAACAAGAGTATTCAATAATCAAGACAAAAGACATAATATCAAACACACTAAAAATAATTATTTGGTTAAATAGAAACATCTTGTGCTGGTATTTCCAGTCTAAAAACTAGGCCCAAGTAAAACTGGCATTTTTGTACGTACAGACAAAATACCAGATCATCAAGCTTATCTCCAAAATGCAAAGAGCAGAACATTTAATTTTGTATTTACTATTAAGCATTTCATTAAGTTCTCACACCAGACCAAAACAGGTTTTTTTCTTTTTAGATCTCCAGATTTGGAATATCTATGCATGTTAAGTAATAACTGAAAAGAGGGGACTAATTAAAAGACATACTCCTGAATTTTTAGAAACCATCTGTAAAAACTGAACCCTGTTAAAGGTATTAAACACAAATCTCTCATTATTTTAAAATACCAAAAGTTAAGAGGTTTAAGGAAGTAAAATGAAATTTTTAAAAACCCACAAAACCCAAACATAAATCACAGTGACTGCTTGACAAAAATACATAGAAGCAAAAATTTTCCTGAAGTTCAAATGACTTGGAATAGAAATATACTGAGTGTTACTCAGCAGAGAAACCCTCCTCATGCTCAGGAAATCCTGTGACCTGAAAAAAGTTTGAGACAGAAAGTACTGGGAGCAGAAAGGGGAAGAAAAACTGTACCTCCTCACTCTGATCTTAATTTTCCCTAAGCATCTTTTTATGGTCACTAGGGTATTTGCTTGTTTTTCCAGAGTGTTCTTCTAGGGGGCTGGGATGGAGACAGGATACAGGGCTGGACGGGATCCTTAGTAAGAACATGGCTTTTCGTTCTATGTTGTGCATACTTTTGTACTTAAAGATTTATGGCAAAATAGAAATGTAGTTAATGCTATAAGAATTATATTGATATACCTTCTTGAACAATTTATTTTAATACTATGTTCACCTGAATTTACTTTCATGTTTACTCGCACTGCTAACATTAAAAAACCCTGCATTTTCTGAAGGTTGACTTGCTTTTGCACAGCATCATGACAGGTAAATACACGTGGTTAGGTACGTTGTGTCTTATTCAATAACTTGCAAATAAATCACAACTGCGATCGTTGGGTTGGTTGGTTTTTTGTTTTTGATTTTTTCTCCTCCAATTCAGCCAGGAAATAGAGTATTGACAGGTTTGGCCAAACCCACTTCAAAGCAGCACTCTGAAAACACAGATACTTTCCAAAATAAATTTACAACAATTTATAACTTGGTTTCAGAGGATAAGAAGGGCTAGTCTCTGCTGCTAAGTGGGCAGTATCTCACAAAATTCTGGGGTATTTTAGTACACAGAACAGCTGAGCAAACACCAACACCACCACTAATATAAAAATGTCTTCTGGAGTATCAAATGTGTTAGATGCATAGTAATTTTTTTTTCCACAAGCAAATCCAATTTAGCTTTTATCAATTCCTTCAATGCATCAGGCAGTCAAGAATCACACATTTTGCATTCACTTCTTTTAAAGCAAATTACTTTTGGTATATGAAACTTAGTTCTTGTGTCATCTAGAACACGATTCTACTGCTTGGTTGACTACTAAATAAATTAGAATAGAATAAATTGCAATTCACAATGTTGATTATAATCTCACTTTTCAAAATGGCATTAAGTTTTCCATTCATAAGCTCACTTGCAAACTTAATTTTCTTATTTCAAGCATTTGTATAGTGGATACTATACCCAGGGTAGATCCAACAAGTGACTGATTTTGATCCAGGACATAGTGCACTTCTTCTTTCAGGTCAACAATGGCGGCAAATTCCTTAAGATGAGAAGATCTTGATGCTCCTAGTCTCTCTGCGTATATCCAAAAAAGATTTGAATCCAGTAGATAGAGATTCAAGGTTTTGTTGGTCCTGCAGCTCAGACCAGTAATGTTAGTGCCACTAATACGAAGGTCAGGAATAAAACAATTCCTATCCTCAATGTGAGGAACAGAATGTTGGGTTTTACCTTTCTTCCCATGGGAAGAAAATGCTACTTTGGGGGTCTGAAAGATGGTCTTCTCAGAACCAATGAAACTTAAAAAATGCCTGTTTACCGTCCTGCAACATGCAGTGTAATAGCTAAAGGGACTATAGAAACTTAAGAAATTGCTGCATTCTATGGTATTTGATATAACTTGAAAAAAGGTATGTTCCTGGAGGTAGAAAGAGTCCAAAGCTGCTTCTATCTCTAAAAAGTTACAGTGTGGCACATGGACTTTATTTGGTTTGACACCAAGTGTCTGGTTAATGCAAAGCTCACAGACGTTGTGAGTTCTAGATATTGAATGCCACTGTGGAAGCACCACTGTGTTACAGCATGGGTACTTGGTTATTGAAAATGTTTCTGATAATTTCATATGTGCATCTGGTACAGAGGAATCAAAAGCTGGTGAATGAGTGTCTCCTAAGTGTTGGAGATCTGGCTCAGCTGCCTGGCTTTTATTACAGCTGTGGTATTCCAAGGCCACTTTGGTAATCTAGAAAGTCGGGGGAAAAAAAGACAAGATTAACTGTACATAGTTCACTCAAAGGCAGTTATATGTTGCAAATTGAACAACATACATGCAATTAGAGATGGAATTTCAGAAACATGAAGTTGACTACTCTTCTTTGTTCTTACAAAAAATAATTGGAGGCTCTAACTTGATAAAAACGTCATTTTTTCAGATATTTCAGCATGTAAGAACTAAATGTACAGAACAACAAAAAGCCACTTTCAAATTTTTTCAGTCCACTACACTGATCTCAAGGTCCTCTTTGCATCATATTTATCACAGTGCAATAACACTACATTTTAAGGTTAAATCCCACTACATGAAGCATTAGTCAGTACAAGTTACTGAATTTTCCTTATTTTCCAATATGAAGAGAAAATAAATAAAAACATTCCCATATGAAAAGGGAATAGAGATTTTTCCTGGTATAGGTGGTGTACAAAGTTTGTAACAATCACTAACAGCGTTGAAGCAATATTAGTGTTGTCCCAGCCATGTGCCTGTAGTTGTAATACTGCAGGTGTACTTTGCATAGAGTAAAGTGTGACTTATTGGGAGAAGAAAGAAAAAAGGCAAAAAAAAAAAAAAGGCAAAAAAAAAAGCCTGCCTGTCAGTACAAACATTCCTGTGCTGCATCGCCATTTTGGTTTTCATAACCAAGGGAAAACAAGCAGCTAAAAAGGTATGTGTATGGACCACAGACAGAATTCCTTTTCTAGGAGATAACTAACAGAACATGCAAGAAAGGAAAATGAAAGAGGAAGTTTCCTTTCACCCTCATCTAACACATTAAACATAATCAAAATATAGAACATACACACATTGTTACACAAGAACACTTTGATAGGAATCATTACAATTATCAAAGGGATGTTGAAGCATCACGTCTAGGACGAGTGCTTTGTCACAGGACCATCAGTATTAAGATGTGGTCTATAGCAACAGTTTGTTACAGTCTTCAAGAATTCAGTTAGATGTTCTCATCCTGAAAACGCTCAATTAAATACTTAAAAGAAACTTGACCCCTCATACTGTAATCTAGCCTGAAGATTTTGGCTACCTACGTAGAGAAACATGAGAAGAAATTATGAACAGAAAACCAGATATGCGATAAGAAATCTCATTTCAGTGAGCACTATCAGAAAAAACTGTGCTGAGAGCTTTCAACGTACAACTTGACAGCCTTGTTCTTCGCAACTGCCTTACAGTCAAGTGGTTTCATTGCTTGAAATGAAACCCACAGGATGGCTGCAGTAAACATCTCTTCCTATCGTAAACAAGTTGCATAATATCTCTCTATCAAAGTGAAGCTATACAAGATCAACTGGAATATTTGGTATCTCATTTCACATTTTGATAATAGATAAATACTGCTATTTAGCAGAATGAAATCTGAAACAGAACATCTTATGTCGCACTGATTTGATCTAAGTAAGTGGTACCTATTACTAGAATGTTTAATATGTGACAAGCATCACTGAATTAAATCTGCCAAAAATAAGACAGGTTAGTATAAGAATAATCGCAGTTCTTTTCCAGTCTTTCACAAAGATTTCCCCAACCCTATCTTGCAGCAGTCTAGCTTTTATTGCATCTATTTCTAGTTTGGCTACATATTCTATCATAAGTTATTTTCATTTTTTATCTCATTGCTTCAGACACTACAATATTAATTAGGCCTCCTTGTGGCAACCAAACATTCCAGGACATAGAAGCCATGTATGTAAGTCAGTGTTGCCACCAAAACTTAGCCTTGCTTTTAATCTTCCACAGATGCTTGTTTCTTGTTCCATACTATCCTACTGCTATGCGATCACCACTGTCATGTGTAGCTGTGTGATATACTAAATGGGACAATGGGTTCCAGCTGAAAAATAGCCCAGGGAAAAAAAACTGGTTTTCAGCCAAGTTAGTTTCCCTATCTCATTTACTGCACAGCTACACAAACTCCTTCCTAGGCAATTCAGAAATGGAAATAATGGCAGAGGGAAAAAAAATTGGAAGGCAATTGAAGAATGCACAGGATATAAAAATCACGTTAGTTCTGAGTAGTTTCTCAGTTGGGCTATATTTCAGATAACACTGTCTGGTTTAATAAAAGGTCCATTCTTCCTTGCATAACCACTTCTGGAAAGATAGAAGGAGAGGAGAAATAGAATGGGATGGACAAAACACAAGTCCTGCTCAATACATTCTTGCTCTTTCATTTGAGCTATGTCAGCTGGAACAGAAAACCAAAGATCTGCATTTCTCACACAGCACTCGCCACAAAAAGAAGGAAGTCAAGGAAAAGAATTAGGTGCTTGTTCTAAAAAACTGTTGACATGAGACAAAAGCATGTTGTGTGGGATGCAAACCAGTGTAAGAGAGTTGTGATAATATGGCTTGAGAAAAAGTGTTTTTAAACAAAACTGAATACTTGGAACAGTGAAATAAAATGAAGTATCACATGTGTGAAGTCACAATTAAGCTCAGAACCCTGGCAGACAAAAGCATGTTGTGTGGAATGCAAACCAGTGTAAGAGAGTTGTGATAATATGGCTTGAGAAAAAGTGTTTTTAAACAAAACTGAATACTTGGAACAGTGAAATAAAATGAAGTATCTGTCACAATTAAGCTCATAACCCTGGCTAGAGTTCTCAAGTTCTAGTATTTTTGAAGTAAAAAATTAATTATTTCACTTACTTCATCTAAGAGAGGGTGAATTTCTGCTAAGGGATTGTAAGGTATAAATATGAGAAGGGCTGGTCCTTTCTTCAGCTCATTGTTTAGAAGAAGGCTTTTTCCACCATGTGGTCTCAGCCAGCGTATGAGCATCTCTCGATTTTCTAGAGCCCACTTGCAAATATTCTCAGCAGTATAGTTCATGATGTCATTTGGATAGATCTTGAAAGGAGGGGAAAAAAAAAATTATTTGTCCTCACTTGGTTTAGTAATGAATGCAATTCTAAAATACAGCGTGTTTTGTTACCATAATGCCTAAAACTCTCTTTCTAAATTTAATGACACTATTCAGCGAGCTTCAGCATTTCATATACCCTTTCCCTTTGGGAAATCTTTCCAAATGCTCATCAGATCATAGTAACATGCACAATCTTTCAGGCAAAAAGTATTCTACCAGGGAAGCTCCTCTTTCTTAAACTACATCTTTGTAATGTTTACTTTTCTGACTAGTATATATTTTCTTTCTAAGTGAAACAGCTCAGTCTCTAAGTTGGTATCATCACATATCTTGATTTACGGCGTATTAGAAAACTTTTTCCCACTACTCATTCACCATATTAACTCATTTTAAATTAGTCTTTTAAGACCCCAACATCATGACTACATTTAAAAATAATATTTCTTATTACTGAATGTGGGGAAAAGAAATGCATAATAAAAAGCGCTCACAGCTTCTAGGGCCATTTTAACAAATTAAGGCAAGTTATCTTAAATCATTTGCAGAGACAAAAGTAGTTTTGTGTATTTACCAGTAATTTAACCTGAAAAATCCATGTTTTCCCTAGTCTGAATTGAATAAAATACACATGACAATACTTATCTTCACAGAGTTTCCACTCTTGGTAGCACTGTGGATAGATATGGTCTCTATGCCAAATAGCAAATCTGAAAGCTAGTATTTTCAGTCTTAGTGTTCCAAAAATGAAGCACATGGATTAAGAGTTACTATAAATTTTCAATTAAATTAATTTCAATGATCTTTCTAATCAGTGCAATGTCACACCTTTAAACCCAAATGCAAGTTTTCACTATTCCTACTACCTCTCTACAAAATCTCTTTGTCCATATCCTCAAAGTAGCCTCTTAAATCTGACCCACTGAAAGGGGTAGAAACTTTAGCAAAAAGTCTTTGTGTAAGTCATTTCTGAGGTGCTTGGGTTTTTCGGGTTTTGACAGAGACGATCATCTCAGGTCTTAGGTACTGTTTTGAACAGCTGCTTACTGGTAGAATGAAAATGTGTATTACTGTACAAAAATATCACTCTTAAATATCCTGTATCCTAAAGCTCTGTGAAACACTTATTCATGGTCTACTATGATAGAGCTTCAATTTCCATGTACTGTCTCAGAGTCACTACAACATAAATACAATACTTACAAGAGATGTGTTGACATGCCTGTGCAAATACACGCTGCCTGAATGTACCAGTGAGATCTCCTCTGCAACATGTTTATCTGTGATCACTCCAAAGCGTATTGTTCCAAGGTAATCTGAAAGGGCAAATTTTCAATTTTTAAATACAATTATACCCATTGAACTTCTCTCGTGAAAGCCTCAGAACACCACCTTCAAACCAAAACACAGAACACTGCTGTGTAAAGGCACAGAAATCTTACTGAATAGCAACTGCCAATATTGATGATTAAGTGAGGTAGAAGAAAGAAGACAAGAATAGACAACAAGAACAAACGCGTTCCTCTTCCGCACTCAAGGTAGAGAATGTCAACCTGAATTGTCCAATTTCTTGATTTGCTTATTAAATATAGAATCTGGTATCACAGATGTACCTTGCTACATGTTATGGCATCTCAAAAGCCAAGATGAGATATACATATAAGGAAATGGTATGAACATTGACTGTTTAGATGATGTACATTTACAGTAAATATGTATTATTTACATACATATTATAGTAGTTCTGTATTTATAAGTACGTACACAGAAGGATAGAATGCTTCTCATCTTTACATTGCAAAGAACTATCCCAACATATAAATGGGGAAGTCACAGAACAAAATATAGGAGAACAGGGTCTATATCATACACAAGTCAGTGGCACAGTGAAAATCAGAACAATGGTATCAATTTCCTTCATTTGCTGACAGGAACAAATATCCATAAAATGTGCTAATCTTAACTTTAAGAAAGTCCTATCCAGAATTTATGACCCCCCAAAAACTACCAACCATATACAAAGTTTGCATATTTAAACACAAGAGTTCTTGTATTTTAGATTATTAAAGCAAAACAGCAGGGGGAGAAAGCCCTTCTCATCATGCTACCTTGTACCAGCTCTGTAACTCCATCCAGCAAAGCTCGTTGTTGAATTCAGTTACTAAGAAGTGACAAAGCCAAGTTCATCCTAATGCCTCTGAACCTGACATTTCAAATGGTGCACAAGACAAACACTCTTGGGTTCAACTTAAGTAAGTGCTAATCTGATTATGGCTCTATATGGGTTGCAGCTACACATGTAGGTTTTTGAGGAAACTGTATCATAATGTATCCTTGAATAGCAGTCTGTCATATACTTTCTTCTACAATGGCCAATCACATAATAAACCTTTTACGTAAGCAATCCTCGCACTGTAATAGAAGAGAGTCTTATAATTAGATCAACATCAAGAAACACTCAAAAGGGATTAAGTCCCAAATTACAAAATATTGCAAAAAACTACAGAAGCCCATATACATAACCCATTCACAGATGCCTTAAATTACAAAATTTAAGCTTTTACCTTTCTTTAATGAATGTAATGCTGATGTGAAGAATGTTAAATAACCAGGTGGTTGAGGTGAAGCATTGAACTCAAAATACCCCAGAACTCCAGGCTGAAAAAATAAGAATTAGAGTTAGTTAAGCTACTTTCAAGTATCACTATATGAGGCGCAGCAATTATTTGCCTACAGTAAAACACAACAGATTTTTAAAAGACAATGTTTACTGAAGAACAGTCACTTTATGCTGCAAGAAAAATTTAAATATTAAAAGACTGAATGGAGATCAGTTCAAAAGTTGTCATTCAAAACCTATGTATGAGAGATTACTTTTATGGATGTAGATGCATAAGCTTCAAACTGCCTATTTCCCATGTTACCTATTAAAGTTCACTAAAAAAATGAGTATTTGCCTTGCAACTATTTTATGAGTCAGTTCCAGCACCAACATAAGAACCGTAAGCATCAAAGACTTGTTTTAGAACTGGAATATCAAATGCAATTTTTCAGAGTATAAACAACTTAAACAGTAACAGTTTAATTGTTCGCTATGTTGCAAATAATTAGCAACTACATATGAATTCATACATTTTGTGTGTGAATACTTGAACTGCTAAGCCAACTTATCATCCCATCATTAAGCTATCAGTCATTGTAAATTCTTTCAGTATATCCTGCAGGAGTCAGTGAGAGACCAGCTGCACAAAAATAAGGAAAGAGCCCCATACCCCATCTGCATATCCATAAAGTTCTTCAAACTGCCAAACGGACAATTCAAAATTTAAAAGAATCATCCCTAAATAGACCTATTGACTTTGCCAGGTATGAACCCTGAATGGCTTCATATTAAATTCAGGAAGAGAATCTGGGAGAAGCTGACTTGGAACAGAGAGGTGTGTAGTCTTTAGACTTCTCTTGTTCCAAAATTTTAATTAAGTTTTGGTTTTAAATTTTGCAAAATATAATCCATTAAAAATATTACTAATTATGTTTTTAATGTATCACTCAAATTGGCTTAATAAACTTTCAGGACATAGTAAGTGAAGGAAGCTTGTTATTTTGTGTTACTTCTTTCCCAGTTCCACCAGTGCATACAGAAAGAGCATCTGGTATACAAAGCAAGAGCACTCTAGGGATTGCTGTGGAAAAGACTGCAGGCTAACTAATCACCCATTTGTGGGTCAAATATATGCCCACATATTTCCATTTGGTATTTCAGAGGCTGCTTTATTTTTTTTGTTGAGTTTCACATATAAATTTTTTTATTTCTTTTTAAAACATGAACATATATTTTACCTGTTACTATCGTTAGTGATATGAATTCAGTTATTCATACCAGCCATACAAATTGAATTAATTCAATATGAAATAGCGATCTCAGGATGTTCACCAATAACAACATTGCCCATTCCAACTAATGACTTGCTCTTTTTAGGCAGGAATTCATGAATGCAGGACCCTTGTTCATAAAGATTCCTTATGAGGTACCTCAAGAAAATTATCAATAATAAAAATGAGATACAAACAATTAATGAAATTTCTGCAATAACAATTGTCAAGAAGAAAAAAAATATAAACAAAAGTGAAAAAATACAGGAAAAGAATAGCATTTATTCTTTTTTAAACAATAAACAGGTTAGCAACTAGTGTTCATCTTTTTCTCCTAGTACCAAATTAAGACAGTAAAAAGAAACAATCCCTTATAAAAAACTTTTAAAGCATTCAAGTGAACCAAAATAAGGAAACAAATAAGATGATCAAAATTCTAATTTCCCATTTCCTAGGACCATTTCTGAATACTATTGCTGTACACAGCAAACTTATGGCACCAAATAGTCAATGAAAGAAGAGTCAAAAGTGACAGTAAAAAGTGACAAGAAGCCAAAAGTCGGATCTAGAAATATTGATAAAGTTATTAAAAAAGGTGATGTTCTGATTCTGACTGTCAGTTCTGTTGTACACTAATAGCAGCGTAAGACTTCCAGATTGCAAAGAATAAGATGTTTCCACGAGACCTTTTTGGAAAGTGTTCTTTCAGTAAGAAAAAATCATAGTGGGAGAATATCTAGTAATGCTATATGCCTAATCAGTAATCTGGTTAATTAACGTCTTTTCAATGATCATCTCAGAATAGTTAAAATTTCCTCCCTGTTACAGGCTGCAATTATACATACAAGGAAAGTGCCTAAAATGCTGTATTTCTTCTCAAGAACCATGCAAATTTTTCTGTTCTTCTGTCAGAATGAAGAGATTCACTTGCTAATACCAACTACACTGTTCATTTTAACAAAATTGAACGCTTCCAGGTGCTAGCAACTAACAAGAAATCTTGCCCCGTACAAGTGAGATTCAAGTCTTACAGAAGAGATATCTCAATGTAAGAGGTTCCTAATTCTGAATACAAGTATTGCTAAGAGGAGCTTGACAGTAGCAACTCCCACTTTCATGTAAGAAACCTCCAAAACGATCAATAACTGGTGTAGCAACAGCTACCTGTATACAGTTTATGTGGGCATCTACATTCAAGCTCTTATCAGTGATCAGTTGCTTCCAGGAAACCATCTGTGTGGAGTTATGGTTAACCATCTTCACTCAGGCAGTTCGGAATAATCAGTTGAAAAGGATATGACTTGCTGCTATATGAAGGTGGAGGATAAAATATTGGAACATGACATAGTGACAGTATAAAGACACCGCACTAGGAGCATTGGCATTGCTGGAGTGGAGCTTTTCTTTCCATTAAACAATTTTCAGCACTTGTCTCAAGCCAAGTGTCTGTAGGAAAGATTTTGGAAGAAACCTGAGGACATCAATAGTGATGAGTCATTAGTACCATCTCCTAATGAAACTCATATATGGAAATACAAAATCATTAATTGTAGTATAGCCTATTTCTTGCTTGGCATCTATGCTAGAGGATGTGTGACGCCAATTAAATCAAACAAATAACAGACTTGACAAGAATCTCAACAATTACAGAACAGCAAGTCCATAGAAACTTTAAGAATTAACAGAGATCTTCAGGTGAGTAATTTTTATTGGAGAACAGCCAGCATGGTTTTATTACTGAGCCATGCCTCAAGTGTATCACAGTTCTTTGAAGGAATGAGCAAGCATGCAGATGACTGATTACTCAATGCAGCATACTGTAATTCCCCAAAAGCCTAGAAGAAGTTACCAAACACACTGGAATAAACTAAGGTGATAAGAAATAACATAGAAGGTGCTTTTCTAGATTAGTAGAAAAGGTAGAAAACCACAGGTAGAAGTTACTGTTTTTCCACAGTCAAAGACAGCCAGTCAGGATGTGTACTGATGCTCATATAGTTCAACATTTCTATAAACACTTTAGAAAAGGAAGAGAAGAGTAAGGAAGAAAATTTGCAAATGTTACTGGCAACCATCGAAACTTCAGCTGACTCGGGAGAGTTGCAGAAAGATAGTATTAAATGACTGTGCGATGAAAGAATTCTGAAATTTAAAGACCAATAAATGCAAAGTAATGGGAACAGAGAACAGAAAAAACCCCACAGCTACTGATTAGCTTTTACAATTAGATACATGCTTTTACTACTCAATTAAGTTATTTCTATCCCAATTTCTATTTATTTATTTTTATGTTTTGGCTGTATTGCATTGAGGTAAGGGAGATGATTTTTTTTTCCCAGAATCTCAGACTTGTGCAGGCAGGCAATTCTTGCCTCATTTTATCTGTGAATACAGGAAAGAAAACAGCAAGAGGAAAGGAATGCATTATCTCTGGGGAACAGAACCACCATTACATACCATTAATTCTATACTGTAGAAATACAAAGAAGAAACTGTTGATTGATATTAGATTAATTAAATTTACAAGTAAAAGTCTGTTCATTTTCTAACAATGTTAAAAACATTGTGTATCCAGAACTGAAAGCAAATTCTCACACCATCATTTAACATAGGCACCACAGTACCCCACGCAAGAGCAAGCCACTAAGTCAAATACTTCTGGGTCAGATCCTGCGCAGCTGGTTAATGCTCAGGAAACATTTCTACACAAACGGAGCAAAGAAGAAAGCTGACACCACATTAAGACACATGCCAGCTACCTCCCAGAGAGAACAACTGTTCCCCCATCTCTCCCGAAGATAGAAAATTATGAGCTTCCTGGGCACATTTAGTTTTCATAAGTGAATGAAGCTTTCTGTCTAACACAGAAGCTGCATGTTTTCTTCCTCTGTGCCTCAGAAGGATGAGGCCATTTCTAGTAGCTGGGTTAGCCAGATGAGGAATGAGACATGCCAGTTTGGATTAAAATAAGACTGTTACATCTCTGCAGTGAGAAAAAAAAAGGAGTAGTCTGATTATAGGTACTTACAGGTAGCTGGAGTTACAGTAGGAACTGCTTATCTTTCTCCTGATGTATAGATCTTCCTATACATTCCAAGATTTTAACTGCTTTCCAAATGGGATTTTTTTCCCAGCTCTCAAAAATTAAATTCTAATTCTTAATCCAGTTCTACCTTTGCACTAGTGTCATTCCACAACCACAAAAAAAACCCCAAACCCACACCTTCAATAGAATCAAAAAATGCAGAATCTTCACTTTCGAGTTGTCAACCATAATTTTTTTCACGGGGTTTGAGCGCCCTCTTGTGAGATCAATACAGCATCTCACGGTACTCATCCTTTGGTTGAGGAAGTGACGTAACACCATGTAACTAGCTCTTAGATTTAGCTGGATTCTGTTCATCAATATTTCTTAAAAATAAAAACATGCTAATTAATATTTAAATACAAGATAAAATACTGCTAGATTTCAGTATCTCTTGGTGCGGTTCAACTTACAAAAAATGCTTGAACGTTTATCTTGGTACCTTTACATACTTGCTAGTTCAGGCATGCTACCATGTTTAATGGATTTTGACTGAATGGATGGGGTAGAGTGAATGGACAGGGTAGAGCTCCTGTTCTTTGCTAGATGCTTCTTCTGTCACAAGCTGGCTACTGGAACTTGAACGCAAGATTAAAGCACCAAAAAGTTCACAAATTAGATGGAAAGTGAAAACTATGGGCTTGAAGTCCTGGCTCTCACTAAATTGACAGGCAACAACTAAATGCCCTTGACACAAGAAGAGCAGGGTGCAATAGCTCTTTTAAGTGTGAAGACACATGCTGAGCAGAGCTTCGACATGATGTCCTGCAAATGAACCACTCATCTGCTAATAACTTACCAACCTATTGCACACTCCAGATTACACACAGTACTATCACTGGACAGAGAAGCAAAATAATAAGGACCAACAGCAAGTGACAGGCAACTGCTCTGCAACCTACTGCTTCCTTAACATGGGAGACCTTAATACCAAAGTACAAGGAACAGAATGGGCACTGCCTAAGTGTAGTCTAGGGATCGGCTACAAAGAGCTTCTTTTCAACTGAAACTTTCAAGTCAAAAGTAAATATCCTTAACGTAATTTGCAGAATCCATTCCCTAGCAGAACATAGGACTGAAAATTAGATACTGAGGATGACAAATCTTTCAGAAAATATTCTGAGCTTCAAATTTATTAGCTTTTCAATGAAGAAATCACAAAAACCTGATCAAGCAGCAGGCAGTGGTCAAAATGCCCAATGATCTATCCTTTACAGTCTTCTCTCCTTTCTCTTCTGCTAAAAATTAACATTTTTAATACATAAAATATCAAAAATCAAAGGAAGACAGTAGCCAAGGCTCTCAAAATAGGAGTTAGGTTGTGCCATACATGCACTTCCTGCAACCTACTCTACTCCTGAAACATTTTCACTTCTTAAACACAGGAGTCGCCTCCTGGATTGTATCTTCCCCTACAAAAGGTATAAAGCTCCTTGACTTGCATAGAAAATATTAGAAAACGTTCACATTTCTAACTGTTTAAAATTATGAAACAACATGTTTATTTCTGGTTTAAAACTAACCTTTCCTTTGTGCCTGACTACGTTTCCCTCTCCATCCATCTTCATATACCATTCTCTATTTCTTAGGTCTTCTCTGTATCCCAGCTCCTGATCACTCAGCATTTGCTTTTCTTATTGCACTCACCTGTACTTGCACTAGCCAATGCCCTGTTCCCTGAATGAATCTTACTGCACGAGCTGGCTGTTATTGCTGTATCCTCTTCTACCCTCTTGCTTAACTTTAGAAAGACAAGACAGGGAGCACCTAGTTCCACAGTCTGGGAAATAACCTCAGCCTTAAATGACTGTGGGGCAGCATGACAGATCAGACTCTATTCTTAGTCCATTTCAGAAAAAAGACCGATGAAGGTCAAATATGACTGGGCATTTGGAGCCGCAGAATTGGAAGCACAGGAAAGGGGGAAGTAGTCCATTTCAGAAAAAAGACCGATGAAGGCCAAATATGACTGGGCATTTGGAGCCACAGAATTGGAAGCACAGGAAAGGGGGAAGCTTGAATACAGAAATAAAAATACTTGTTCAATTGCTAAGCAGAATTTACAAAAAATATTTTCTGGTTTCCCCATAAATTTGTCTTAGCCTTTTTCCAACAAAAGTGCACCTCCTACTGTAAAGCAAATTTAAGCTTAATGACACTATGCTTATTATAGAATCATTATGGTTGGAAGAGACCTCAAAGATCATCAAGTCCAACCGTATACCTGATGCCACCATGCCCACTAAACCATGTCTTGAAGCGCCACATCCAAACGTTTTTTGAACACCTCCAGGGATGGTGACTCCACCACCTCCCTGGGGAGCCCGTTCCAATGGTTAACAACTCTAACAGTGAAGAAGTTCTTTCTAATGTCGAGCCTGAACCTCCCCTGGCGCAACTTGAGACCGTTTCCTCTTATCCTATCCCTAGTTACCGGGGAGAAGAGACCAACCCCCACCTCACTACAACCTCCTTTCAGGTAGTTGTAGAGGGCGATCAGGTCTCCCCTCAGCCTCCTCTTCTCCAGGCTAAACAACCCCAGCTCCCTCAGCTGCTCCTCCTAAGGCTTTTTCTCCAGGCCCTTTGCCAGCTTTTAGTTACCTTTTGCAAACTACCAAGAAATAATTCAGATAACACAGACCAAAAACCAAGCACGGCTGTTTTTAAATCTCTATAGGAGGCAAAAAAAACCCAGTTTTAGAATGGCAAAACTGAAGCAGTGAAAAGACAATAGAATTACTTGTGATCACAGAAAGTATCAGCATCAGAGACTGACACACAACTCACTACTCCTGACTCGCAGTCCCCGCTTAAAGTACTGGAAAACTAAACCTATGAATAGCTCCTGAGGGATAAACTGAAGCGTAAACAGCACAGTACCTACCCATGGTAACTACCAGTATGCATCCCCCTATGCTGTGGCAGCTTTCTTTCAACAGCACAGGTCATGCTCCACCCTGCAGCAGAACCAGTCATTAGAACGTGTGCTAATTCAAAGAGCAACTCTGCTTCATTCTGAAACACTGGAAAGCCCCTTGCACGTTTTGGCCACTACTACACCATCAATTTGTTGATCAGGTTTTCCATTCTGCTCTAATAGCTTGGGATTTAGTAAGATTATGGTATTTCTCCATTGTGCACTACAGAAATGAACAGTTATAAAGGGATTATAAATGTTTCTGTTGTAAGCGCATTTTGTCTAATTGGAAGTTATTAATCCACTAGTATTGCTACCAATCTTGGCAGCTCTGAACAGACCAAAAATTAGTAAAACACAATGTACCAGTGGATTAAATTCATGAAGTTACAGCATACAAAGTGGTTATTTCAACTGATTTCACATTTATTTTTACTTAACAGACTTATCTTATTAGAAAAGTTTAATATTCCTTTAAAAATTAAAGCAATGATTACATATTTCTCCAATACTTTCCCAACTTAGACTGCAAGATTTCTGCAAAAAGATTTCTCCTTTCTCATTCATATGTAACTTTTTGGTGAGGTAACAACTTTGATTGTTGTCTCTACATACTAAAGTATTGTAAATCAAGAGCATCCCTAAATCATAACAGTCACTATACAGGGAACCAACATTATGAATTTGTCATTTCATATTTTTATGATTTTAACAAATTTACAGGGCATTGGTTTCAGGATCCTGGAAATAAACTAGTACTTTGGAGCAGATCAAATTTAATTGTGAAACAAGTCAAACTCTTTCTGAACCACAGTGGTAAAGCTAGAGAAGAGAGACAAGTACCTCATAATTTGAGAGGAAATCTAGTAATTTTGATCGAGACGAGATGTAGAGTAGTGGTGTCATCACCCGGCGAACAAACTTTTCAATATAAACAGCACTCATAGGGCCTTTGTATTCAATTGGTCCAAAACTAGTACCAAAAAAAATAATAAAACATTAAGACTTAAATTAACAATAGAGAGAGTCCCTCCTGGGGGTGGCAGAGACAGGAGTTACATAGACAGCATGCTCAGCCTCTACGGAATTGCTCTCTGTGTCAATTAACAGTGGCTTCTGTAACTGATAGAGGAGTTGTGTTACCAGACTTGAAGTATAGCGCAGAAATCGCAACAACTCTAATGCAGTGTCTACGGGTAGGTGCAGTGTGTTGGTGGGGACAAAGGGATGGAGATCACCTCTGAGTCCCATTAAAGAAGTTGGTAAAACACAGGTATGAATTATATGACCTTTCTGCTTTGTTCAAAGTAAATACACATCACTTAAAAATACAGATCAGGAAAATGTCACTATTTTCACTTGATTTTTTTAAAATCAAACAGTATCAATCTGAAAAGGTGCAATATTTTCACACAGACTTTCACAGGTAGCACTCAATAAAGCAGGGACGAACCCAGTCGCACTTCTGATGAACAGACTCAGGGAGTCTACAGTTTCTCACCCAGCTGTCTGATAAAACAGCTCACACCACATTAGGTAGTGCTAAAACAGAAGACGGGCTGGGCCTTGTGACTACAATTTCCAGAGCTCCTTCCTCATCCCCTTGAAATCCTGCATCTGATTTATTATCATTAGGTTGGACAAAGTATCACAGTCCAAAATGAAATAAAACACAAAAAGCATGAGGAATTAGTCCATTCCCACTGAAGAATTTAATGTGATGCATTTTAAAAATACAATTTATACATATAGACACTCTGAAAAATATCAAACTTGCACTGAGATACCTATATTCAGATGCTTTGAAAGGGGTCTTCTAGAGCCCACTAGATTATTCTACATCCTACGCAGCTTTATTACAAACCTTTGTCTTAACAGCAACACGCACTGCTTCAACATGTCATATGCCCAGCACGCAACATTTGAGGCTTACTATCTCAGGCATGAGGGGTGCATTGCCCTTTGGGGTTTTTATGAAGTATCAATATGAATGTAATCTTGTTGCAACTCTGTTTAAGGTTACTGATAATACCCAAGTGCATCCATCTATTGTGTTGTAATTTCAAGATCAAATAAACTTAAGACAATGTAATTCCAAGTGGGATTGCTGGGGCAGGTTTATTACAGTTTGAATTATGCCAGTGCCATCTGTGCCTATTCCAAGTTCAGCTGACAAAGAACAAGATTGTTCCTCCTCAATACATAAATGCCCCCCAAAAACCAAAATCAGCCTCTGCAATGGGAGAGAGCTGCAGTTCAAGACCAGAGTACACAAGGAAACAAAGTGATAAACTACACAGCACCCAGCTCTATTGTACCTAGCATCAGAAAGTGTGTTTCCTTACCTTCTGCTTCACACACAGAGAAAAAAAAAAAAAGAAAGCATAATACATACAAATACTAAAAAATAAAAGTGAGATTCTATAACATTTTATACAATGATATCTCAACATTTGGAGCATTAAAAAAGTGAGTGTAAAGTTCAAATTTAGAAGAAAGTTTTCAGTACATAGTGCCATTTAAACACAGTCTTAAATTCCACTAACTTCAATAGCCCTTAAGTACATACTTTATTGCTATCACAAATTGGGGCCAGTTGATATAATCCATCTACAGAGCAAGCAGACAATTGAAATATATAAATCTGAATTCTTTACTTTTCATTGAAGGCAGAACTTCCAGGGGATGCACAGGCAAAAGAAAATTGCCTTAAGGACGAAGAATTGCGCAGCATGTCATTTAACTGACATTTACAGCCCTTCCTGACACCTAAGCAGCATACAGGATGAGCTTCACCCAGAATCTCCTCCTCTACAACTATTTACTATAGCCATAAATACAACATTTTCAAGATGCAGCATTTTATACAATATCCTTGTTTCCCAAAACAACAATAAAAACCCCAGACTGTACATATGAAATCTTACCTCCGATGGTATAAGTGTATCACAGGAAAATAAAAGAAATGCTTCTGCTTCCTGCATTTTCCCTGGTTCCACCAGCAATTTACAGCCACAAACAGCACCTGCAAAGCAGGTAAAAATTCATAGCTAACAAAGTACATTACTGTGACCTTTATCTAACATGTATTTTTTCCAATCCATTCCATCTGCTATTTTCAGTGTCTTTTCTATTCAGTATTCCATATCTGCTCCTCTTAACTCTATCACACAAGATTTTTTTAATTGTTTTTTGGGGTTTGGTTTTCTGTCATTTTGCAACAGCAATCCTTTTAGTCACTTTTCTTCCTAGTTTTTAAGCTTCTTAATCTAAATCCTTCAAATTTATTAACTTAGTCATAGTCCTTATTAATAAATTTTTCTGCAGAGTGGAGCTCAATGAGCAGAGGTTTAGGACAGCTGTACCTGTGAAATGTTCGCAGGTAACCAGCTGCTAGAAAGCAGTACTACGGCTGCAATCTTATACGATTACCATTCTCCAAAGATGGTGGAACTGGAAGTGAACTCCTTGTAATTTCTGTCTGAAGGGAGGTGAATAAATCTGTGGACACTTTACAAGAAGAAACTTGCAGAGTTCTCCATTCAGGAGCAGAAATAATAGACAACTGAGCAGGAATCACAGGTTTTCTCCATTTATTCTAACACTCTGTATGTTAAATTAAAATTAAGACGACTGGCTGAGTTACCCTAAAACGTGGGTATTCAAGTCAAACTGATTCCCATGGGATGACAGAAATTAGCATTGCCTTGGAGACTAAAGAACTATCAGGTCATGTTTAAAATTCATGTATCTTCTCTGGAGTTACCTGGTCTGACAATCTGCTGGCCACTTGTTCTATTTCTTCTCTTGCTGCGATGGACTGGCCACACCACGGTGCATAGAAGAAATACAGCACAATTTCTGAATCCTGACGAAGGTGATCTGCATAGTCTAACTGTCCCCGAAAAAGATCAATGACTGGAGATCTTGTGGAGAAAAAATTCACTGGAAGCTTCGCTGGCATTGTTACATCTTTTGCTCGGCTGAAGGAAGGAAATTGAGAGTGGCTATTAAGACTGTACAGCAGTAGTTAAAAAAGCGTTCCCAAAGCCCTGATTTTTAATCTTAGCAAAGGTCATGCAATGACAAAACTTTAGAAATTGATACAAATTACTACAACTTACATTATCTGAGTTAGTTTCATGAAATACCATAAAAAGCTAAAGATTACCCTTAACAAGCTTTAGAAAGTCACGCTGTGATACCATGCACTGTGCTTTTGGGTATGTTAGCTCACACTCTTACTGCTGGTTGCTGTAGAGCATAAAATTACCAGGCAGAGTGATTTCTTTGGATTTCTTCCCTGGCCTCATCCTCTTTTAACACTTGTACTTTAGGTAACAGCACCCTGATAAGAGAAGAGACACTGGTGATAAAGTTTTGTGATGTGATGTTTATATAAATAGAGACTATTATACTGCCTTACGCTTTGCTTTGAAGTAGTCTACACTTTTGTACTTTTGTTCTTTTATATTGTATTATGAAAAAAATATGTAAATGTGCGTTAGTTTATTTTACTGATTAGAGCAGCGACTGCGAACTGTTCACCACACATTTGCTCTTCAATGTAAGGACAATATCAATAAACAGAGAGTCTCAATTTAAAAATATTATGACAGATTAAGTTTCTTAAAAGAAATTAGTTTGACCAGTAATATAAAGGACGTAAGTCAAATACTTAGGAAACCATTTTCTACCAAATCAGCAATCAAACAATCCAGAACTTCGCATTTCCAAGGTGTTCAGAAGTTGTTATGGTCTAAACTGCTGTAAATGCAAGTGAATGATCATATTCTCTTTTTTATATTCTCTTAATTTGAAAATTTTCCACTAGCTACATTTACACTACAGCAAGTCAGATTAAAAAGTGGACCGCATCACTGCAATGCTCAATTTTGGCATGGTTCCTTATGTGACAGGAAGCATTAGGAAAGACTGTGCATTCTTTTACCTTGTATCACAATAAAAAGCTAATACAACAACCTTTTTATCTGATATTTGATCCTTCTCAGGTTACAATTTTAGTAATTGTGATAAAATTATTGAGCCCCGAACACTGTCAAAGTCATACATTAAACAACCTCCTAACAACACTGCCACATTTTCAAACTTTACCGGCCCACAAAAGCCGCAGCTCTTCTCTCATTTCCAGGTTACTGAGCATACACTTAAAGCTCAACATTTAAGAATCACTCCCAGCATATTTTCTAAAAGTTACGGAAATTCTTAATTTATGTAAGACACAATATTTGCCTCAAAATCCAGAATTTTGAAAATATTTACTGGTTCCTCATGTTTACGATTCATTAATTCCACTACTCACAAAACTACGTTTTCACACAGATGGCCAAAAATTTAGTTTCTTCTACGGACTTCTACATTTGTTCCTTCCCTTTTCCCCCAGTCAGTAACCCAGCACCTCCTTTCCCAACCCTTAGGTTCTTATGTCACCTCACAACCAACACCTCTGGTTCCCTCCCATTCTTGCACCCCGTGCTTATCGAAACTTCCAGCTTCTTCCCGTGACTTTAACTGGACAGGACACAACACTGATGCACTACGGCTCCAACTCACAGGTCAGCACACACATGCTCATCAGCTGCTAAAAGCTAAACGTGGCAGCTACGTGTTCACTTCACACTAACATTTCTTCAGAGATATTAACTAGAATTTCTCCTCTTTAACTAGCCTAATGAAAATGAACAACCTAAATATGTTTAAAACCTCTGCTTCCTCTGCTGAATTAAACTGAAAGTGGACAATTGGTCCAAAAGTTACATGGTAAGCCTTAAAAATGAGATATGAAATTGGCTCCGAATTGCAAGAATGCACAAAACAGATCAACAGAAGTCCCGCGACATCAATGAGTCAGGAACTACATGGCTACCTTCAAATATGAAAAAACCTCCAGTAATTATTAAAAACCAAGACACAATAAATCAATAGCTACCAGCTTCTTAAGCCGATTTGCTCAGTAGCGTCTCCTGCAATACCAAATGCATAACAGCGTACTTTCACGTAATTCACAGGTTTACAAAGAGAATAGTGCTCTGAATCCTTAAAAATCATACAAGTATAAACTGAGGATTGCACAATAAATGATTATATAAACATAATAATCACATACTATTTATTAACACACTCCGTTATTTACCTGCTGCACAGAGCCTATAAAAACTTAAACTCATTTCAACAGAACAACCTGGTAATAAAGGAAAGCACACGCAAGCCCCTTTGACTGCAAGGTCCTTAGAGTGGGGTTGTCTCAAAAAACATTTGCATAGTGCCAGAAATAATTCAGGTTCTAAACCACAGGCTTTCCATAATAGCACATTAGGTCAGGCTACTCCTCATTTGGCTATTCCTTGAGCCACTATAAACCTGCAATACCTCCAACCCCATTAATAGATTGCCTTCTAGTAAAGGAATTTTCCCTTTCTGTACTTCTTATCAGTTGGTCTCAAAAGTTACATGTTGTAAGCATAGTGGTAGTAACTGTACTCCGGTGCTGAGACTTGCTTGCAATCCGTACTGATGTGTGGTGAGAAACTATGTACTGTAGTCATAGTTAACACGTGCAATTAACCATGCTCCAAATTGCACGTGGAATTTTTACACTTGAATTTTCTACGTTTCTGACAGCAATAGAACAGGGAATACTTTTCTGATATTAGTTTGTCTATTTAATTACAATCTGAAAAGCACAAATGCCTTTAATCAAACTTCCTGTTCAGAGTACAGGGTGGTAAGAAGCATATTACAAGCACATTCCATTTGTGAGCCTTCAAACACAGCTAGCAGTAAAATTAAAGGAACATTCAGGTTTTAAATAAAGGAGAACAGGAAGAAAACAGAAGCACCTTCATAAGTGTCAAAAAAACCCCTAATTTTTTAGTAGTGGACAGTAAAACAGGGAGGTGATTAAGTTCAGAAATTCTTCATCATACATTCTGTAGTACAGCAAGAGCTTTACACTTTCATCTAAATTATCTGGTCACTGTGAGACACAGACTACTGAAACAGAGGCACTGCTGCTCAGAGAGCAACTCATTCATAGACTTAAAAACTACTCAAACTCAAACAATACATCCTCTGTGGAAAGGTGAGAAAAGGCGGCCTTAGTATTTTTCACAAGCATTACCTGTGAATCAAGTGTTTCTTGGAATAAAAATCTGTCAGATTCTGCAGAATAGGGAAGTCATCAGATCCTTGCAGCCTTCTCCCACTCCCAAAATTAAACCCCAAATGCAGCAGGTGCTCTTAAATTAACACAGCATGACTTGAAGCACGTAACAGTCACCTTGACCTAAAACCCATCCAGAACATTCAGATCCCAGTTTAGACTCCAGAAACGAGCTGCCCAGCTGCAGCACATTTACGTGCCTACCGCACATCACCCAGCTCTCCCCACGTACCCACATATACCAGGCTCTCAGCAAAGAGGAACCAAAGAGATTCTTGCAATGAAGAAGGTTCCAGCTCCCAAGAGGAGCACCACCAGACTGAGGGGGGGGGAAAAATCAAACCGCATTTTTCTGTCTGAAGCAAGTGCAGGTAATGGGGGTGTCAACACCAATGCATCAGCCAGGAGAGACCTGTCTCCCCCTACTTTGTGCCAACACGCCTGCCTGAGAGCGCTGAGGAAAGGATTTCAGCCCTGTGCCCCTCAGTCCTTCTGTGGCAACGCGACATATGAATTATTCTGTGGAGATGAGGAAAAACAGCTTTCTCAACAAAGTGCCTCTCCCTCAGGTGCATGTGCATCCACGCACCTACGGCCACACCCAACCCCTCCCGATGAAGGCATATGTCTCTTAAAAATACCGTCGCTTCTTCCCGACCCAGGTATTAACGTGGGGAAAGGGGCCCTTCCCCACTGCCCC
>NW_009630932.1:0-2540 GCF_000690535.1 Cariama cristata | reverse complement strand
AAACCTAGCATGTTATTATTTATTAGTATTAATTATCTAGTATAAATCTAGTGTCTTACTTATATATAATTTAATGTATTAAGTGCTTTCTGACATGAACTACTGATCCACTCGGTGCACAGGACTCACCATACATCCCTAAAAGAGGGCAAATTAAGCTGACTATAAGCTAGTTCTTTTCTTGAAATGGCTTCTGAACCTCTGTGACCTTAAGTTTCCTGCTGTGACTTTTCAGGAACAGACATTTCCTTTCTCTTGCTCGAATTCCACATTTGAACAAAGTGGGACAGGAAGGGTGACAGAGAAAGGATCAAGAAGATGGCTTCATAAAATACTGACCTTTGACCAAAACCGTATCCAGAACTCCCTAGATAAGGCTTCCAGGTATTGTGGTTGTGTCATATCAGCGGCTGTGATAAAGCGCATGGCCCCGAGACTGCCTGGGATTAGCAGGGAGACAGAGAAACGTACTGAAACAAGGTACAGGATCAGGAACAGATACAGTCTGAAAAAGTGCTCCCTAGGAACAGTATGACCTTCTCTGTAACAGCCCCCAAACAGTAAAGTTTATGTTGATTCACAGTATCTTCCATGCTGCTATAAGTCACAACCATATTTCTCCAGAAATTCCTCCTATAGTTAAAAATGCACAGACTCCTTATTGCTCACAGATAGAGGAAGAGGCTGTGGACAAGGAATTCATCTTCACTTTTACTGTTAGGGAGAACTCGAACCAGAAGTGCTACAGTTGAAAAATACCAGCTAAGCTAAGTCTCTTACTCACTTGTACCAAAGATATGTTGGAAGACATCTTCTGAAACTTGTACAGGCACTTGGTAGTATTTTGCCATCCTTTTTATATCCTTCAGCATGTATTCTGCACGCTTTGGCAACATTGCTGGGGGCTTGTTACCTTTCAGGAAAAAGTTCTGTTGAGATTTTCAACTGTATTATAGTAACATTGGATAAAACAAAACTGGACAAATTACACCTCATGCATGCATGTGCCTAAGGAGGAGTATAATTTCATACTGGCTTACTGAAACATGCACAGCTTTTCCAAAGATAACGCTAGGATTTAAACATGATTGATTTCGGTTTGGCACAGATTAACCCTTTTAAGTTTTTAAACTGAGGTACAATATCCTAGCAGGGATATATATTGATTCAGACAGATGACTTTTAAACTAAACAACCACTAATGCATGGGTAAACAAACGTAGAGACTTGTTAATTTCATGATTTCTAAGTCTCAGTGATTAATTTGTTCCAATAAGGCAACAAGTATTATTTTAGGGCATACCTGGATCCTTCAGGCCTATTACAAACTGCAAGTGTTCCACAAATTAATTCTGCTTTGAACTCAACAGAAAACTTTTAGGATAACATTCCATATCAAATTATTATTATCTTATTTTAGAACTGATGAACTTTGGCATAGACTATGTGTGCCACAAACAGCGGCTGTGTAGTTGCAACAGTATGAAATTCGCTGTGACCGATTTCTCAGTTGCTACTGAGCTCCACAGTCCTATAGTTAATCTGTTATTGGTGCCAGAATTTAGTTTAAAGCTGGGTCTGTGGGCTCTGCACTCACTAAGAGCTTGCCTGCTAGTGAAAAAGGTATTTTTCTACAGAGCTAATCTCCCTGTATTGCCTACCACTTGCTTGCATTATGCCACCAAGGAAAGCTGGACGAAAGCGCAGATCAATATTCCAGATGCGCTGGTACCGGCACAGCACCTGCACCACAAAAAAAAAGTAGTGAGGGATTAACAAAGGAGGTGTCTATAGAGCTGTGTGCAGCTAGGAAATAAGCTAAGGCATTAAAGACACTGCAGCTAAATCCTTTTCTGTTACATTTTGAGGGTGGCTGAGCCCTGGCACAGGCTGCCCAGAGAGGTGGTGGAGTCTCCTTCTCTGGAGATATTCAGAACTCGCCTGGGTGCCATCCTGCGCAACTGCTGTAGGTGACCCTGCTTTGGCAGGGGGTTGGACTGGGGGATCTCCGGAGGGCCCTGCCAACCCTGACCGTTCTCTGATTCCATATTAGTGATACTCCTAGAAACCCTTTCTGGATGCTGCCAAAGAACTCTCATCTCACAAAAACCGAAAGGCCCACATTCGTATTACGACTGTACAAGTCTAAGCGGAGGTAAACAGGCGAAAGGTCAAGGTCATGAGCGGGCACTTGTTAACATCAAAGCTATCCCTAAAGCAAAACGTTCCGCAGTAACTCCCAAACACACACAGGCCACGCTGGGTTTGGCCGAGACACGCTTCCTTAGTGTCCCCGGTTTTCAAGGCGTGAGGAAGGAACCGAAATACCCCTCACAACCGAGATGATAAAAATAAAACCTAAACACCAGGCGGGAAGGGCACGGCCAGACGAGCTGCCCTTCAGCCGCTCGAAAAGGGAGGGAGGGGCGGGCGGGAGCGGCGGCCCGGAAGGCCCAGGCGGCGGGAGAATGGCGGGGCGCCCCGGGAACGGCCTCCCTCCGTCTCCACACCCCCCTCACCTCAAACCCCAGCCAGGAGTA
>NW_009630931.1:405-1106 GCF_000690535.1 Cariama cristata | reverse complement strand
TTATTTAGGAAGTCATTAATCACATCCCCTCCCCCGGAAAGAGATGGCGGAGAAACCTGTGAAGTACAATTCCTCGCCCCATCCCCCCGCCAGAAATGTTTTGAAACGCTAAACCCCCGCACATTCTGGGCCACATTAAGGTGATCTCGCGTTTCCAGCGCGCTTTTAGTTTGAATGCGAAATTCGTAAACGTGCAGCAAAGGCATCGGCGGGAGCCGCGGCACGCACACACGCCCACGCCCACAGACACGCAGGGAGAGGGAGATCATCATCATCATCATCATCATCCCCCCCCGGGAGGACGCTGCGCTGCGGGGGCTGTGGGCGGCTTTCCTTCAGGTGGAAAGGGCGGTGCGGGTCTACGTCTGCCCGTATCTTGCGCGGACGGTAACGCGGACGGCTCCCAACATAGCTAATGCATGTCGGCACACATGTCTGCGTCATGTGTGAGCATCTTGCATTCGTGTGCGTACGCGCACCGCGCACACACACCCCGATAGCCTCGTCCGCGCGTCCGCCTCCGCGTAGATTTGTTGTTCTCCGGTCTGTAGCTAGAAAGACACGGATCTTCCTGCGTATTTGTGCCTGAGCAGAAACCCCAGCATCCTACGTCATCTCGATTTCCCGTAAAGAAGCGTGCAGATTAGCTGTCGGAAAAAAAAAAAAAAAAAAAAAAGAGAAAAAAAAAAAAAAAAAAAAAA
>NW_009630931.1:0-331 GCF_000690535.1 Cariama cristata | reverse complement strand
TGCCTCCTGCCAACCCCTTAAGGATCCGATGTGAAATTAGTAGCAAGAAAGCATGTAATTGAGCAAGTCACGTGTGCGCAGGGGGCCAGAAACGGAGCGAGAGAGAAGGGGGAAAAAATCAAAAGAGGGAAAGCACATTAGACCATGCGAGCTAAATTTGCGATCGTTCCAAAGCAGGATGTGAGATTAATGCAGAAGACCACTTCGATCCACAGGGAAAGTTTGCATCTCAGGAGTTTGGAGCAGAGGGCCCGTGGGGCAACATGGCCGAAGGTTAATTTTCTTCTTTTTTTCTATTGTTTTACTATGATTTTCGCTCGCTCTCTCCCTC
>NW_009630930.1:1970-6876 GCF_000690535.1 Cariama cristata | reverse complement strand
GGGGGGGTGAAGGCCAAGTCCTGGGGTGGGCTCTCACCTTTCTCCTTATTTCACACCCATCTGTACCCCCACCCTGGCTGTGCCGGGAGCACCCGTGGGTGCTGAGCCCCGTTAACACCTGCTAGGTGGTGAGGAGGCTCCGCTCATCCCGCGCTGCACTGCAAGCACAAACACAAGGCAGCACTGAGGAGGAGGAGGAGGAGGAGGCGGCAGCCGAGCTGGGGGGTGACCTGTTCAACCGTCAGGCCAACGCCGGGGCTTGCCGGACGTACCCCAACACCCCGGACACGGTAAGGTGTGTGGGCAGGGCACCCCAAATCCTGTTTTCTCTAATCCCAACACAATTCCACCCCTAAAATCCCAAAGTTTATAGCCCCAGAGCTCGAGCTGTGCTCAGCCGCCTCTGCTCAGCCTCTCATCCCCATTTTGGGGTAAACCCAGCCCTGTTTAGCCCATTTCCCCGATGGCAGGCGGGGGTCTCCGCTCCCTTTCCCATCCCCAGCCTTGCTGCTTTCCGAAGTCTCTTTCCCCAGCGCCGCGGGATGGAGGTGAAACGCTGGGGGCTCATTTGGGGATGCTGAGGGGAGGCCCACGGGGAGAGCCAGCATCCACCTGCTACGTGCTGGTGGGCATCGCCGTGGGTGACTGTGAGGTCACTGCCCATCGCCACACCCACGATATCCACCCCAGGCGGAGCTGCGGGAGCGGCCAGCTGGGTGGCTGCGACCTCGACGGGAGATCCCCATCCACCACAGCCTGCAGCAGGCGGCGCTGGATGAGACCCTCGTCACCGGCGGGCAGCACCGGGTAGTCCAGCTCATGGAGAACATCACCCAGCAGATGGGTAAGAGGTCCCGGCTGGGATGCTGCCATGTCCCCGTGTCCCACCTCGGGGACCGACCCAACCTTTTGTGCCTCCCTACAAGGAACGTGGGGCTGCGGGGCTCCGGGAAGGGCACCAGATTGTCCTGTCCGACCTCCACCATGCGCAGGAAAAAGTTCGGGATGTGTATTCCCAACTAGGTGGGAATGCAGCAAACCCCGTTCCCAGCCCTTTTTGCACCAGGACACCCCTGGGTGTGGCTTCCCTGGCTCATCCCGATGCCGTATCCGTCTCCTCCGCATGCAGAGAGCGACCTGGCCCTTCTCTTGGCCCAGCAGCACCAGATGGAGGAGGTGATGGAGAAGCTGCAGCGGGTTGAGCCTAGAGCTGATGCTGGCGGATGTGGAGGGTGCGTGGAGCCAGCTGGAGAACCATCTGCAGGACCTCCATGGCATCATCGACTCAGCCGGTGAGCTACGGATGGGTGCTGGAGGGCAGATGGGTGCTGGTGGGTGCCAATGCTAGGCTCTTGCTCCCTGTCCTGCAGGTCGGAGCCCAAGTGCCATCTCCACCTTCATCCTACACAGCTCCTACTTCGTGCTGCCGGTCATGCTAGTGGTTCCCACGCTGCCCCGTGCCATCCTCCTCCTCCTCTTCCTCACCTCCAGTGCCCTCGGCGAGCTCCTTGGCATCCCGGCACTCTCCGCTCTCCTGGCCCTTGCTGTGGCAGGTGGGGATGGGTGCAGGGGGATGTGGTTGGGGACACGCTGCCTTGGGGGTGCTATGGGGGTGGGCTGGGGGTGCTCTGCCCTCTCCCACCCTCTCGTTTCCCCGCAGGGCAGTGGCTGGGGGGGGGCGGCCGCCCCGCGGTGCTGGAAGAGCCTGGCTGGTGCTTTGCCGGGAGAAGCCCCGTCACCAGCTCACCTCCACCCCAAACAGGTAGGAGAGAGTTTGGGGTGAGGGGGGACGCACAGGCATGGCACCCTTGGGAGCTGCTAGGACCCCTCCTGGATGTCCCCCTCCTGGATGTACCCCTCCTGGATGTCCCCCTCCTGGATGTCCCCCTCCTGGAGCCATCTGGCAGAGGGTCTCAGGGTGGGCTGCTGGTCCCCAAGAAAGGGCAGGACACATCTTGATGGTTTGCCTGCAGCTTTTGGGCACCTCATCCCAGTTCCCTGCCCGGAGGAGAGTGTGGGGAGGCTGGAGAGGGGGCTGCTATCATGATGGTGACGCAGAAGCCACCAAGGTGATGGGACTTTGGTTTTCCTTCTTCCCACGTAGGGAATGTGAAATGGAGCTGTTGCAGGAGGAACTGGGCAGGATGGAGATCAGCTGCCTGCAAGGTGAGAGCTGGCTGGGCAGGGAGCCGTGGGAGAGACGACCACGAGGTGGGAGGTGTGGTGGCTTTAGGACAGGGGTCTGAAGCCCCAGCATGTCCCCAAGCTATGCTAGGGCATGTGCACCACCCAAGCATGCCCCCCTCCTCCAGCTGGGGACAGCAGCACTGGGAGCGTTATCACCAACCCATGCCATGTTCTTGCAGAGCCCACGTGCCTGGAGCAGCCCCCAGCGATGGCAGGGGACCTCCCTGGCTTGGTAGGACGGGTGTCACCTGTCCCCCATGGCTGGAGGACAAAGCTGAGCTCGTGTGGGGTAAGCTCTGAGCTGGGGGTAGGTGCTGGGTGGGATGTCCCCAGGTTGGGGTCCCCCTGAGGGTCAGGTCCTCTAGAGCTGGGGTATCCTCATCCTGACCCCACCTCTGGGTGCAGGACACCCTGTTGGGAGAGGGGCCAGAGCTGGGGATGAAATTCTGGGTAGAGTTGGGACATCCTGCAAGGATGGTCAAAGCACCCATCCTGTATGCCCCGTGTGTCCCCAGGGGACAAGGGACGTCTTCTGCAGGACAGGAAGGTCAGTGGGGATGGAGCCTGCCCTGCCTAAACCCCTTCTTCCCCCAACCAGGCGATGCTGGAGCCAGCCATGGGTGCTGGGAAACGCCGGGAACCCAAACTCTGCAGCCCAAGCCAGTCTCTGGCCAGCGACACGTGAGTACCAACCACAGAGGACATCCCTTCTCCAGGGACACCGGGGGCTGGGGTCAACTCGGGGTGCCCCTGATAATGGGGGACAGCCCCACTGGGGGCTTCCTGGGGTGCTGACGGGTCTCTCCTCTGTAGGTCCTTGCTGTCCCCGCAGTCCCCATGCCAGGGGCTCACCAGGGCTGGGCAGCGATGCCGGAAGAAAGCCATCCCTGGGCAGGGCTTCTGCCACATCCACACCGCTGGCCGAGCCTCATGCAGCAGCTTGGCCATGGACTGGTCCCCTCGTGTTTGACCCTCTACCCCCTCGCAGAGGGGTTTTAAACCCTTTTTTGGGTCTTCCAGGTCCTCGTGGAGAACACGTGGTGGTGCTCAGGACTCTAAGGGTGCCATTTGACGTGGGTATGGGACTCTGCTGCAGGGCAGACGCTCCTCATCCCACCAGTTTTATATTATTTTGCATATATTTTAATAAATGCCATATTTACAGCTGAAGCCTTCTCCCCTTCTGGTTCCCCCTGCCCCATCCTGATGCTGAGGCTCTGTTGGCATCTTTGGGACCGTCCCCATGTGCCGAAAGCGACAGTAAATGCCCGGTTGCTATTCCTGTGCTAGAGGAACCCTGATCACCTTCCCTTTATTACAGCCTAATTACAGGTAATCAGCAGTGTAGCTGGTTACAGCTCAGCCAGAGCTGCTAGCCTCTTGGACGTGGCCAAGGTGGCGGTGGTGGTGGCTCCAGTTGGCTGCTACCACCTAGTCTGGGGTCCCAGTGCCTTTGGGGTGCCCAAATTTCCTCCCCCTTGCCCTGGGCAGGAACATGGGGGCTGCTCACTTGAGCTCTGGCCCCTTTTTACTTTGGAAATGTCACTGTCACCGCTCCCCGCCCCCCCCAGCCCTGTCCTCTGCCCCAACAAAGGACAACCCTGAGATGAAGATGATGATGCCGGTGCCGCGTTGGCCCGTCACTTCCTGGCGTTGGCATAGTTGGCGCTGAACCAGGCGCAGGTCTCCTTCACGGCTGGGGAGGGAGAAGATGGGATGGGTTTGGGGAGTGGGAAGACAGTTTGTTCATAGAATCATCGAAGGGTTTGGGTTGGAAGGGACCTTTGAAGGCCATCCAGTCCAACCCCCCTGCAAGGAGCAGGGACATCTTCAACTCCATCGGGTTGCTCAGAGCCCCGTCCAACCTGGCCTTGGATGTGTCCAGGGATGGGGCATCGACCACCTCTCTGGGCAACCTCTGCCAGTTTCTCATCACCCTCAGCATAAAAAATTTCTTTATATCTACTCTGAATTGACCCTCTTCTGGCTTAAAACCATGACCCCTTGTCCTATTGCTCCAGGCCCTACCAAGAAGTCTGTCCCCATCTTTCTCATAAGCCCCCTTTAGGTACTGAAAGGTTGGACCTCCCTGATGCCACCAAGGCTAATTGCGGTGGGGAGGACCTCCATGTTTTGTGGAACCCCCCCATCTCACCTTGCCTGAAGGGTGTGAACTGGAAGCCGGGCAGGTAGCGCCGTAGCTTGGCGTTGCTGGCCGTCTTCTTGAACTGCCCGTCTGCCTTGGTGGTGTCAAACTGGGATGGGAAAGATTAAGGGGAAACCACAGGGGAAAACCAGGTCTTGCGCTGCCCCACCGTGTCCTAACTGGGATGCTCTGGACCACGGCATCTCCCCTGGAGCCCTGTGGCTTCTGGTAGAAAGCAGCAGCCCTGCGAGCAAGGCAGGGGCCAGCTTGTGGTGAAGGATACAAGAAGCTCTCCCCTGAAGTCCATGGCCTCCGCGATCGCCTCTGCTGCCTCCCTGATGGAGACTTCATCTTCTTCTCCCACTGTGGAGAAGGGCATGATCGTGGCCATCCCTCCATCCCCTTGGAAAGGGGCTGGAGCCCCTTGTAGGGGGACAGAGAGGGCTTACCTGACAAAATGATGGGCTCCACCTCATTGTATTCCCTCAGGACCCAAAGGAAAAGCCTGGCCAGGTCCTGCAGAGGAGCAGATGGCTCTTGGCCGGGTGGCTGCTGTCCCCCAGCCCTCCCATC
>NW_009630930.1:1585-1872 GCF_000690535.1 Cariama cristata | reverse complement strand
AAAGCCATGGGAGGTGAGCGCTCCCCAAGGCCATCCATACCAGGGAGTAGATGAACTGTCTCCTGGGCTTGCCCGTGCCCCAGACCGTCAGAGCAGAGCCGGTCTCTGCAGGAGGAAGGGGAGCGTGTCCATGAGCATCGGAGCCACCTCCACCCCTCCTAAACAAAAAAAAACCCCACAAAACCCAACCCAGCCCTCCCCAAAAAAGCCCTAAGTCCTGCCGCGCTCACGTTTGGCCAGGTAGACCTTGTGGATGAGCCCCGGCAAGACGTGGCCATCCTCGATGT
>NW_009630930.1:0-1418 GCF_000690535.1 Cariama cristata | reverse complement strand
CTCCACCTGCTGAGCCCAGGTATCTCCCCAGCTCCATTGAATTCCCGGGAGTCCCAGGGGATTCCCCTTGCCCTGAGAACCTGCTTGCAGCCTTGCTCTCCTGTGTCCCCCCCACCCCGGCCCCGCACCTATTCTGGATGTCGATCATCCTCTTGGCGTAGGAGTAGCCAAAGTTGGAGCTGTGAGGTGGCCCGTTGTGAATCTGGGGACAAGAGAGCAGAAAGTTAAACAGGGCAGGGACCTCCCCTGGGCTGTGGGTGAGGACGGAGACGCTCACCATGCTCTCATCAATGGGGTACGTTGTCTTGTCCGGGAAGATGCAGGTGGAGAGGCAGGAGACCACCTTCTGCACCCCCGTCTCGTACGCCGAGTGCAGGACGTTGTCGTTGATATGGATGTTTCTCCTCTGGCGACAAAGAGATTTGTCAGATCTGTGGGGTGGGGACCCCCAAAACCCTGCGCCCTAGGGGTAATAATTCATTAATAACTCCAGAAGACAGAGGAGCTCTGGTTTGGCCCCAGGAGCAGAGCATGGCCCCATGTCCCAGCTCAGGGAGGGCAGGGGGTTGCAGCATCCACAGGGACCCCGATAATGCCCATTCCCCGCGTGCTTACCCAAAAATCCAGGTTGTAGCGGATGTTTTTGAAGAGACCCCCGACCATGGCGGCCAGGTGGATGACATGGGTGGGCTTGTGCTGCTCAAACAGGGCTTTGGTCTCTGTGGCACTCCTGAGATGGGAAATTTGGGGGTTCGGTGGGGTCAACAGAGCAGACTGGGGGGCTTTCCAAGCAAAAATCCATGCGGTCAACTCACGTCAAGTCGGCGTCTCTGGAGGACACGAAGATCCACTCCTCGTCCGGCTGCCCCTCTCCATCAGCCACCACCTTCTCGATGGCTCTCCCCACCAAACCGGTGCCACCCGTCACCAGGATGCGCTTGGCCACCGGCCCCGCTGCCTCCATCGCGGCCAAAACCCTGTGGGGAGCATGGTGGGGACGCTAAGCTGGAGGTCACCTTGGGTTGCACCCCACTAGGGACCACCGAGCTCACCCCTACCCTGGCATGGGCACCCACAAGCATCGGCCATACACCAGGTCGGTGGCATCATTTTTGGGGTGGGGGCTTTTACCCGCTCTTGCCAGGAAAACTGGCAAAATAGGCAAAACGGAAAGGGGGGCCAGGGCAGCAGAACCTCGTCAGCTGTAGTTGCTAATTAATGAAACCGGCCGATGGCCCTTTTTTTTGCGTAGGCGGCACCGGGGTTGGGGCCAGACCCTGCCACGTGGCACGGCACGGCACTGCCCGGCCTCCGGAAATGGAAGCTCACCCTGCACCCCCATGTCTCCCTTGAGTCCCAGGGCTGCACCCCAAATCTCTCCCTGCGCTCTAGGGCTGCACCCCGGATCTCTTCCTGCA
>NW_009630929.1:0-205 GCF_000690535.1 Cariama cristata | reverse complement strand
GTGCCCCCCAGGTGGCCCTGTGGCTCCTGCCCCCACCTTGGTGATTGATTGTAACCTCCTGTAGCCACAATATCCATCTCTGTTGGCATGGTGCCCCATTGCTGTGGTGCTCCAGTTGCCATGGTGACCCTGTTGTCAAGGTGCCCCATTGCCAAGACACCCCCATCACCACCTTACCCATTTGCTGAGGCATCCTGTTGCCGTG
>NW_009630928.1:870-1533 GCF_000690535.1 Cariama cristata | reverse complement strand
AGAGCCTTAACGCAGGAAGCAGTCCAAGCATCAGCCACTTCTGGCCTGCCAAGCCCTTTCCAGATGGACCAGAATTTTTTTCAGTCTGGAAGGCATAATCAAATCTTGAGTGACAAGCTTGAAGATGGACAACAGTTCATCTGTGAATGGACTACATAGACTGCTCTTGGCCTTCCAAAGTCACCTGCAATGAGGCTGATGGCCAAAAAGTGCTTCTTAAAAGCCACATGCAGAGAGCAGCTGAACTCAGTTGTGCAATATCCTTCTGGCTTTCTACGCATTTCCTATATCTTCTCTCCATAAGTCATCTTTTCTTATCTTTGTTCAGAAGATGATGTGCAAGTAAGCTGCTAATTACCCAATCTGCATTATACACAAAAAATGGGTCCCAGCTCAGTTTCTTTAAGCCAGGCAGAGCCAAAAAAGAATCCAGCTGCCTGATGCCCATGTTTACTCCACCGGTGAAGATGAGAGAGAATTATTTATTCTCAGATGTGCCTTTTTCCTCCAAGTATGTCAGCAAATACAGAATCTTGTGGGAATACAGAATATACAGAATATAGAAATACAGAATACTTTGGGGACTGTCAGTGAAATGTGAAGAAGTCAAAGCAGCAGCTCAGTTAATAAGTGGCAATATTGTATGTGGTGTAGTAAACCAAA
>NW_009630928.1:0-840 GCF_000690535.1 Cariama cristata | reverse complement strand
GGGTCAGCAGAACAACAAAAATTATGTTTTTTTTCTGCCATTGAGGCAACAAAGGCACTTTAAAGGCTGAAAATTACAACTTAACTATAGAAATGCAAGGTATTTTGAGGAACCACACTGTGCTCTAGAATGTGATCTAGAACTTTAGAATTTCTAGGGGAAAAAAAATCATCTTTTGTCAGGATGCTCCTCACATGCAGATGCCATTCCACCTTGATCCATTGTTAAAATCCTGCCACTGAGAAAATGCTTGCATTGACCTTAAAAGCATTTGAAAGGACAAACTAAATTTGCTGCTCTTTAAATGTATACACAAACAGAAATCTGAGATGTTTTTGGACAGGCTGCCTTACAATTTATGGCCAGAACTATTAAAGCCAGTGATTGACACTATTTGGGGAGAGGCCCTATCTCTATCTCTATTTCTATGTGTGGAAGCTGAGAGACTCTCTAATAAATATGACTACATAAAGGATTTTACATTTCTTTATAGCAAAATAACTGGAGTAGAATTCTTCATAAACTGTTAGGAATGGTTAATTATTTCATGCCACTGGTCTCAGATGAGCTCCTTGGACTTGACCTGCAATATTGATCCATTTCATCCAGAACCTATTTTCTTTAGTTCTGTTAAAGAGCAGTCAAATCTAATCTAAAAGTGAACCAAAATAAAAAGACAAGGCACACACGAAGAGACTGGAAGACCTGAGCTGACTGTCAAGTGTGGCTACTTGAGAGAGAGACAGTGGCTGGGCTAACTGAATTTTGGGGATCCACAAGCATCCAAAGGCAATGTGTGATATCCCATGGAATGAGACTGATTAAAACATTTATCCTGTG
>NW_009630927.1:0-1680 GCF_000690535.1 Cariama cristata | reverse complement strand
ATGGTGAGGGTCTCCATGGCCGTTCGGGGTCTCCATGGCCATGGGTCCATGGTCAGCAGGTCATGGTGGGGCTTTGGCCGTGGGTCCATGGTGGGTACGTGGTGACTGAGGGTCTCCATGGCCGTGGGTCCATGGTTGGGTCCATGGTCATCAGTTTGGGGTTTGGCTGTGAGGCCGTTGGGGGTCTCCATGGCCGTTCGGGGTCTCCATGGCCATGGGTCCATGGTCAGCAGGTCATGGTGGGGCTTTGGCCGTGGGTCTGTGGTGGGTACGTGGTTATTGGGGGTCTCCTTGGCCGTGGGTCCATGGTCATTGGTTCACGGTGGGGCTTTGGCCGTGGGTCTGTGGTGGGTACGTGGTTATTGGGGGTCTCCTTGGCCGTGGGTCCATGGTCATTGGTTCACGGTGGGGCTTTGGCCGTGGGTCCGTGATGGGTCCGTGGTCACTGAGGGTCTCCACGCACGGTCATCACTTTGAGTCCGTGGCTGGGTCCACGGCTGTGGTTCCTGGTGGGTCCGTGGCCGTGGGGTTCTCTGTGAGCTTGGGTCCGTGGTCATTGGTTCCTGGTGGGGCCTTGACCGTGGGTCTGTGGCTGTTGGGGTCCCCGTGGGTGGGTTCAAGGCTCGGTCTGTGGTGGGTCCACAGTTCTGGGCATGGACCTGTGGTGGATCCGTCACCAGGGCCGTGGTGGGACCCACCCGTGGGGCTGGGGTGCATCCGTGGTTGTGGGCCCACGAGTGGGTTCAAGGCCACTGCTTGGCCATGTCACCCACCAGGGTGGGTCCATGGTGGTGGCCGTGGGTCCATGCGTGACTTCAAGGCAAGAGATTTCAAGACCACGGTCCCACGGTGGGTCTGTGGTGGGTCCATAGCTGTGCGTCCACACCTGTTTCCAAGGTCACGGGCCCACCGTGGGTCCGTGGATGGGTGCAAGGCAATGAGAGGTCCATGGTGGGTCCGTAGCTGTGGGTCCGTGGGTGATTTCAAGGCCACGGTCCCGTGGTGGGTCTGTGGGTGGGTCCAAGGCAACGAGGGGTCTGTGGTGGGGACGGAGTTATGGGTCCACATCTGGCTCCAAGGCCACGGCCGCACAGTGGGTCCATGGTGGGTCGTGGATGGGTCCAAGGCAAGGAGGGGTCCGTGGTGGGTCCGTAGCTGTGAGTCCGTGGGTGATTTCAAGGCCACGGTCCCACAGTGGGTCCGTGGATGAATCCAAAGCAAGAAAGGGTCTGTGGTGGGTATGTAGTTATGGGTCCACGCCTGGTTCCAAGGCCACGGCCCCACAGTGGGTCTGTGGTGGGTCCGTGGATGGGTTGAAGGCAATGAGAGGTCCGTGGTGGGTCCGTAGCTGTGGGTCCGTGGGTGATTTCAAGGCCACGGTCCCACCGTGGGTCCGTGGATGGGTTGAAGGCAATGAGAGGTCCGTGGTGGGTACGTAGGTATGGGGGCCCCCGCGCCGTGGTGGGTCCGTGGCGGGTCCACGCCCGGTCCCAAGACCACCCTGGGTGCCCGGTGGGAGGTCTGGGTGCCCCCCCATGACCCCCCCGTGTCGTGTCCCCCCCAGGGAACGTGCCGGAGGAGCTCCGGGACCCCTTCTACACGGACCAGTACGAGCAGGAGCACCTCAAGCCCCCCGTCACCCGGCTCCTCGTGGCCTCTGACATCTACTGCCGGGTGTGG
>NW_009630926.1:21347-24544 GCF_000690535.1 Cariama cristata | reverse complement strand
AGCAGGGCAGAACCATGCTCGCTCTCAAGTATTTTTTCCAAGAGTCATTTCCTATAACTGTTCAAATGCTGGTGGAACTAACCCTGGGTGAGAATTCCCACAGATGGGGCCCAGAGGCCAAAATATTCACAAAACAAAAGGGTTACCTCTGGCTTTGCACGAAGAGCCGCAAGTGGAGGAATGCCCTTTGGAAGGCTGAAGTATGCACACAAAAATGAGAAACATCCACAGGTGTTTCTGCTCATAAAGGGCTTCCTGCTGCTGGCAGCTCGGAGGGGAAGGCTGACACAGAAACATATAATGAATTTTTTTTTTTTAAAGAATGTAGCGATTCGACACCGATGACAACAGCAAAACCCCAAGCCACCAAGCCAAATCACTCAAAAGCCGGTTGTTTTGTTTAGCAATGCACAGCTGAGTGTGTTTTTTTTTTCAAATGTACGCCAGAACCTGCACTGTCCACAAAGAAAAATAACCTCTCATGTTTTTAACTGCCCTGCGGTGCGTATCCCTTGGTTTGTGCAACAGCCTGAATTAAACATACAAAAGGAAATTTCGGTTACGTGTTAGCTGCTGGGAGTAAAACTGGGACCAGGTGGGTAACTTAATTTCAAAGGAATTGCATCTGGTCCCTGTGTCTTTGTCTGGTCACAGGCCACGGCTTGTCCCTGAACAAAAGCTTGAAACAATAATATAGTTTTGCCAACAGGTAGCATCGGTAGTCAAGGAAAAGAATTTACGAGATAAAAGAGATTCAGATCTGATAGCTAACTCCCAGAAACTCTGAAATCTCCAGGTGTTTGATTTTAATTAATCATCTTCTATCACCGTGCCAGCCTGTCTTAGGAAAGCCTTTTGTCGGTATTTATTTGCTGTTCTTCCATTTCTGTTGTTGATTCCTTCCCTTGCAGTCCCCTCCCCTTCATCGCTCTCTCAGCAAGTCGCATTTCAGTATGTCCCAAAAATGTTGGATAAAATTGCCCAGTGGCTGTAGGCCAGCGTTGCGTTGCTCGACGTCGGTACTGATTTGCACGTGACAACCTTCCGGATCTTCTGAGGCTGTTGCTTTTCCCTGTCAGCCCGAGACAAGTCCTTTGAACCTCTCTAACACGGCCCAGCCCTAATTACTCCTTCCCGAGGACTGTCCTTTGGACAAACGATCGCAAGGTCCCACTGACAAAGGGAAATGTATCTTCAAATTAATGTTGAAAATAATCCATGAGAAACTTTCAGTCCAAGGTTTTACTTGCTTCCTTGGATGGATTTTCCTTTTTCTTGGAAGAGAGGAGGGGGAAAATGGGGAAAATGACAAAACGGACCCCCTGGCATTGTGTTATCAGCCTTCAACCCATCCCTGGGAGTGAGCCGGGGTAAGAGAGCCTGGGCGTGCTCAGCTGCTCTCCTACCCTGTCCTCTTCCCACGGCTCCCAGCATCATGGAGGACTTCTGCAGAAGGCTGAGAAGAGGGAGAACAACGTCAAGATGGTATCGTCGCTGGGGTGAGGTGAAGGCCTCCTGGGACCAAAAACTATTTTGTGTTCTCAGGAGATTTTAACAGAAGACTAACTCGTAGGAAAGAACAACGAAAGATTAGAGCTAAGGTCCTAGCCACGACGATACTCCTTATGAAACTCCCTATCAGCACCACATGATGGCAAAATCATCTCTTTATCAGAAATGTTTTTTGAAAGACGATTTTGAAAAGCATGAGTGCTTGATAACATTATGTGAAGTGTACAAGCCCTGAAGTGCTCATCTTGCAGGCACAGTTCAAGGAGAAAATCCCGCTCCCAGTGCACTAGTGTTTTGAAACTCACGATAATCAGGCATCTCTGTCTCCAGAAGCTTAATTAGCAGTTTAGAAGCAGTAATTATCACACGTGGAGCACTAGAGGAAACTCAGTAGAGGAAAAGGCACATGCTTAGGACAAGCATTTAAACTTCTTTACCTCTAGACTACCTCTAGAGAAATCACTTCAAACCAATTAACAGGCTGTCTTACATACACCCTAAAGACATCTCTTGTTGGGCTCGAGCTGCTAACTGGCTCACCATGAGGAATGATAAGTCTTCCACATGTTTTCCAGCACATAACAAGACGACCAACTTCTGAGCACCTCCAAAAGAGCCCGGGCACACTTTGCAGCAGCAGGGGAGCGGTTGAGTCGGGCAAACCCCTGGTTCTGGAAAGAGGGGCGGCCAGGAAGATGTCTGTTCAGCTCGGCTCCATGTTATCCTGTAAGGGCATGGAGGGGTGGTCTCACCTTCTGAGCGTTAGCCGCTTCTGAGCACCACCTTCTCCTCCTGGCTCTGGAAGGTTCGGGTGCGTGGTTCTGCATCAGGAGGGGTGCCTGCATCTGCTGCGGTACCTGGGAGAGGTGTACGTATCCCCCTTGTTTTCCTGAAGGTTCTTTGCGTCAATGCCCAGCGGTGGGGAGTACGACAGATAGACTGTACTTCAGATGGCAAATATCATTTCACTGCGCATTTCATTTAGTATCTTCTCTTTTCCTGCGCCATGGAGGAACAACCAGGATTAGCTGGCAGAGGGCATGCTCCAGCCTCTGCCGAAGTTAAGGAAAGGCTTCCCAATGACTCCACTCTTGGCTGGTCCGGGCTTTTAACTTCTGATTCCCTTCTGTCTCCCTTTACTTATCACTACTCCAAAAGACTTAATCTTTCCTCCTCCTTTAAACGGAAACCTTTTCGCACTTCTAATCAGTCTCATTGCCACTTTGGGATGCTCTTTCTGCTAAATCTTTTTCTGAGGATGGCTTGAATACTAAATGCAATATTTAAAATGGATTTTCAATATCAAACTCTCTCCTCCTTTGACAGAGTGCCATGTCTTTTCCTGACCGCTCCATTAGCACACATTAGGCCTGTTGTAGTATTGGCATATACTTACCCGTACACTATTAAAGACTGTAACACAAAAAAAATACATGCTTGGTTGCTTTTTCAAAAATGTTGTCTACGATTACATTGCTACTTATCTCCGCACAAGCCACTTTATTATCTCCTTCGAGGTTTCTGATTTCTGCTGGTATCTTTGACACCGGAGAATTTATCACAGAGCTCCTAGAAGGCTACGAGACAGCCTTGTTCTCTGCACGGGCTGCCAGTCTCTCTCCCACCAGGGATGTACTCAGCACTCCTGCCCGTTGCCATATGAAGCTCACAAAAAGCCTGATGCA
>NW_009630926.1:0-21316 GCF_000690535.1 Cariama cristata | reverse complement strand
AGGAATGCCCTTACTCCTAGGCAGCAAACAACATCTCTTGGGGCCCCTTCGGTTCTATCGATCTACCGCGTTAAGGTAGGTGTAATCTCTGCAGCATAGCGGTTATAGTCTACACAATAGAATAATTCTACAGGTAGAATTACATTATTTTTGTAAAGTTGTGTAAAAGCTGCTGAAATCTTTACCTACATTTTGCCTCCAGAAGAGCTCAAGGCAGCAGAGGAGAAGATAGGTAGGTGTTTTTTCATTATTTGCAAGTCAGAAATTTCCCTGTTCTTACCATCTTCACGCTTTTGCCTGCAGGAAGGGAAATAGTGGAACACCTTTTGCATTTTCTCTATTAAGAGCAAGGAGTGTCTCCAAAACGCTGTATCCTTTCTCGTAGAGCACCAGACAGTGATTTCTAAACCTATGCTGGCAGTAGGCATCTGCTGAAAGGCCAAATTTCATTCAGGCTTGATAAACAGTCTTTAAAAATACAGGCACTTGTGTGCTTTGTTGGTTTCCTTAATGAAACATTTATTTAATAAACAAATCAGTATTGCTTGGTGAAGCTTAGCAAACAGTAACAGCATCTGGGGAAAACTGACAAACCACAGAAGTCTTGGGTTTAGGCATTAGCATGGATGTTTTTTCTCTTCCAAGCCCCCTCCCTCCCAAACAATCAATTTTTTTTTTTCATAGGTCAGTATGAGAATTCAGAATCTGAGTAATGAAATAGTCTTTCTTAAATATCTGTATTGCTTTTGACGATGTATGATTTTACTGGATCAAAATCAGAAATATAAGAACTTAATCCAAACTAGACTTTTATTTCCTTTTGAAACTAAGCATTAGCCGTTAAACACCGATGACATAAAATCCGTGGTTGAAATGAGTTAACTGTCAAAGTAAAAAGTACTGGGAGAGCTAGCTTATTATCTGAATAATAATCCTCTTTTTTTTTTTTCTTTTAAATTTCAGGGATTTTATTTTGAAAATTTTATCCCGTGCATGATTTTAGGGGGACAATAGTAATTTTTTGTGAACAGCGTCCCTTTTTAGAATGACAGTCAGTGAGGAATCTATGTAAAGGGATGAGCAACAAGCTGGAGATTGCTGAGCTAAAATGTGGTACCAATGTCCTGGTCACTGTTATTTTTCACATTCCTTCTACAGCGCCTTTTAAATGATCAGCCAAACCTTCAATTACATAGGGAAACATGGAAATAGTATGGAGAGCTCCGTACCAAATTATCTCAGTGCCAGGAAAAGGGATGTACCCCAGAAAGCAATAAACCCCTATAGTTTGTCAGGGGCTATTACCAGCAGCCAAGATTTAGCATTATTCTAATACTTAGCTTTCTGCCTTCGGAAAAATCCAGCAGCCCAGGATTCAGGGAACCATGAATTTGACTTAAAGCTCTCTCTCACATTGATTCGGGGTTGCCACACCTAGGAATTTGGCCTGGAATTTTTAAATTATGTAAAATACTTGTAGAAAACATTTAGAAAATACTAAATATTATCTCATTTTTAATAAAATGGGTTGTTTACAAGTATGTATTACTGTGCCATAAACTTTGGATCGGCGGTTGCTGGTGAAGGATGCGGTAGTGTCCAAAGAGCAGCTCTGTCTGGTGTGGTACGTTTTCTCTCACAAAGTCTGCTCTGTCTTGTGTTTTCCCAACACATCATGTATTATCTCAGTTTGTCTTTGTTATTTCGCACCTATGATAAGAGCAGAATGAAGGGGTGGTCGGAAGGTCTCTGGGTTTTGGGATTTTTCCCCCCTCATATAATGAACCTACTGAAATTATTTTTCCTAAGAAATGTACTGGGCAAAGAGCCAAATGTCACCTTTTCCTGCAGCATCCAGCGCATGGGGTGAGTAGCCTCAAGTTCCCGTGTCAGCGTCTGTTGTAATTACTGATGCTTGGCTGGTATTTGTGACCTTCAGAGAACTTTGTCTCTGTGAAAAATATCGCTAAACTTAGTTTTCCTCTTTGCTGAATGGATCTATTTTTTTTTATAGAAAGAAACACCAGACTATAGATTATTCATTTCAGTCTGCTGGTAAACTGGATTACAAATTAATATACTTATTTACTTGAATAAAGATGAAATAGCAAGTAGCAGAAACCAGCTAAGACTAGTGGCAAACGAAGAGGAGCACGCCGGGTAGGAATTGTAGTTTGTTGTATTTAGGAGGGAGGAAATAGTTATTCTGTGTTTAAGAGGGAGGACATAGCTATTCTGCTGATTCTTCGGTCCCTGACCTACAGTTACAAGGGCTGAGACAGGTAGTCTTCTGTAGTACTATGTTCTTACATATTTGCTTGGGCAAAGATAGCCATTTGCTGTTTTTAAAAGGCCATCTTTTGGATAACATCCTTTTAATCTTCATGGTTGCAATGAAACATACATGGCTTTCAACGCTTGGCAATACCGTGTGGCTTGACAGGAACCATTATATTGGAGAAAGCTTAACTTTTCCTCTTGAAGCCTAAGGGAATATAGACATAGTCGGTCTGAACGGACGGCAGTCCGGCATGCTGCTCATGGAAATGGTGGTGGAACATCGCTGGCCTCGCAGATACCCTATGCAAATAGGCCTGGTCGTTCCCTTCAGTATCCTATTGCCATGGATTGAAACAGGAGAGTGGTATTTGATAACATTATTTTATTAAACTCTCATACAAGAAAGAACCCAGTCCCTGTTAGCTGCACTCAGCGCCTTGCCTTTCAAAATTCTTTTGGCCTGTATGCCTACGCCTCAAATTCTTATATAAATTGGTATGAGAGACAGCAGGGGTAGAGGAGGAGTTGGTGAGATGGGGAGGAGAAAGAAAGCCGCCTACTGTAATCACAATTCTGCAACTACGAAAGGGCTCAAAGCCACGTGTCTGAAGGTGGGCACTTTTATTAGCTTCAGGATTTGAATTGCTGTAGTCAAAGTGCAGCTGCTCTTCCTTGAACAACTTCAGGATGTGGAAGCAGATCTTTGGCTATTTTCCTGTCTTACATAAGGACCCTTTCAGAAGTGGCAGTGTGCTTTCATTGAAAAACAAAACAAAATGTTCTAAACGTTTCAATTAAAGAAGATGACAAATGTTTTGGAGCTGGGTAGAACTCATTCAAGTTGGAGGCAGAAAGAAGGGTCAAGACAGCACCGCCTGTATTCAGCAGTGTTCCTGATCACCATGGCCGGTGGCACGGGAATTACTATTCAGACGGCACGCTCATTAGCACCTTGGCAGCTTGCTAGTTCACTAGAACTGGCAATAGAAACAAGTGATTTGTAGTAATAAACTACGGGGAAAAAGTACATCCTCACAATTGCCCGATGTTTTTCAGCTTCCCAAAAAAGCTCAGCTGAACAACTTGTATCTCCTATTTTCAATGCTCTATGCAAGCGCCTTTGTATCGATCCCCATGAAGTAGGGGACATTAGCATAAAAATATTGTCAGTATTCTTACAGTGGTGTTCTGCTCCCTGCTCTGGAAGGAAATAAGGTAGAGAGACTACATGGCTTTTCTAATCCACTATGAGAAGTCAAGGACAGAAGCAAGATTTGAATCTAAATGATCCTGAGCTTCTCCTTCAAGTGCAGTCATGAATGACATCCCAAATACAGCACTAGAAAATTTAGGTAGACTGCTTTCATCAACAAGTTCTGGTGAGAAAGTTAAGACAAAGCTGCCCATACCTGGCCATCACACTCTGGCCACGGACATAAATGAAAAAAGCTGCTTCAAGAACTATGGCTCTGCTCTGGTTCAAAATGCAGAGATTGTGTAACCCCATATAACAGCTATAAACATATTGCTCTTTTTCCTAGTAATACACTCAACGCATGCATACATGCATATATCTGTTATAGATGTGTGTGTATATAAGTATTTTTACATTCATACGTGTACACACACACACACACACATGTATTTGTATACGTATAGGCAATGAGCCTGTGTTCTGATAAACAAGCAGACAGAACCTGGTGATTTGGAAGTTTAGCGAAGCTGGAGGAAGGAAACAGAAATACAGTGCAGAATCATAGAATCATTTGGGCTGGAAGGGACCTTTAGAAGTCATCTAGTCCAACCCGCCCTGCGGTGAGCAGGGACATCTCCAACTAGATGAGGTTGCTCAGAGCCCCATCTAGTCTGACCTTGAACGCTTCCAGGATTTTGTGTGTTTGGGCTGAGTTTCTCATGGGTCTCACACAGCTGAGTTAAAAAATTTCTTCCTTATGCCTGATCTGAATCTCCCCTCTTTTAGTTTAAACCCATTCCCCCTTGTCCTGCCACAGCAGACCCTGCTAAAAATTCTTTCCTCATCTCTCATATAGGCCCCCTTTAAGTATTGGAAGGTTGCAATGAGGTCTGCTCGAAGCCTCCTCTTCTCCAGGCTGAACAACCCCAACTCTCTCAACCTCTCCTCATAGGAGAGGTGCTACAGCCCTCGGATCATCTTTGTGGCCTCCTCTGGACCCTCTCCAACAGATCCATACATCTCACCCCTCTTATAACGGAAAGGCGGTTGGATGTTGCAGAAAGAGGACAAGGGACACAGCCTAATGCTATCCTCTTAACACTGTTGTCGTTCTGTTAGCTAGACGGTGGGTAACCCCCAGTCTCACCTCTCGCTTCCAAGACTCACAAGACGTTACAGCAGGATTTCAGAAGAGCAAGTAGGGTTAAGTCTCCTCTGTAGCAGGCAGCATGGAAAACCAGGGCTGTTTGGTCTGGTTCTTGGCTGGCTGGCTTTTGGGTACAAGAGCAGCATAAGATGCTCATCATGGAGAAACGGTGATTCTGGCTAAGGCTGGGAGGCAAAGTCCGTAGGAGGCACTGGATTCAGAGGAAGAAACTAGAGTTCTTAAAGACTCTCCCCCTGCTCTTCCGTGGTGGCACGGTGTTCTGGCCCTTACGCGAGGTGGCCACAGGCTTCCTCCTCGAACCCTGAGATCTGACGGTCTGCGAGTCCTGGGGCTAGAGACAGAGACAAAGCACAGGGATTCAGCAGCAAGTGCCAAGGACTCGTAAATGGAAGATTAAAGCTCACCCTTCTGACAAATGCCCCACAGACATCCCGCAATGACCTCTTGCCATAAGAAGGACTTACTGGAATCGAGGAGCTGTTAACAGAAACAAAAAATACCATTAATGGCAACATGTCTAACAACTGACTAATGTACCTTCTTTATTCCTCCCAGACACTTGGGTCTTCGGAGGTCCTGCTCTCTCCTACAGAGATCAAGGCTCGGAGGCTTTTATTCAAGCAATAATTTTTGAAGAGGAAAATATTTTCTAGAGATTTCATGGCCAGCTACGGTAACAGTTCAGGCGATCCATTTTCAAGCGATGGCCCACTTTTCATGGTATGCCTTAACTTTGGGGGTGGAAGGTTTTCAATCTTTTAATATTTTAAAAAGTTTTTTCCTTTGAATTGGGAGGCAGCTTGCATGCAATGTCACCCTTGCCAGCAGCACAACAGCTGTTAATTGTATTCTGCAGAGTTCATCGTGTGGTGACACAAGATGTGGAACTGAAAAGCAAAGGGCTGGAACAGCACAGGCGTATAATCATGGGGGGGGGGGCATTATAATCAAGCCATATACATGCCATGTTGGAACTGAAAAAAATATCTTTTCAGAGTGATGAAAGACTTGGTAAATTGGATTGTAGGAGTTAAGCCAAGAGATTACTAACTTAATCAGAAGAGAAGGCATCTCCGTGTACATTTAGATTTAATTGCATCTATCCAGAATTATCCCGTTATAATGAATCACACAATGGATTACCCAATATACAATTAGTAGCTATTTTTTGTAAAGAGTAAGGAAAAAGCAAGCTCTTCCCTCCTGTATTAATCCACGTGCACTGGATGCAGTAGGGGCAACATTTTATTCATTTTATTCAGCCCTCACCCGCAGCGACATTCTTTCTGAAGCTCCTATTTAGGCACCAGAACGGGTCAGCTTGTGAAAACTGTTGCAGCACAGGACTTGGTCCTCACCATGTCATGAAAGCAAAACTTTGTGCAGACTTATTTAGGGTCCCAGGAAGGTGAGCGATGGAGGAGGAAGGGACACAGGGAAACTCCATATCCATGTATTGATGCTGAGTGGCTAAAAATCTGTTCTGTTGGAAAATTGTGTCTCTAGAGGTCTTCAGCACCTAGCTTGTCCACGTGCCAAAGTTGATAGTTCTGGGATTTTACTAAGAACACACCAATGCAATCATGTCGTTCACTTGCAGGAGAGCTGCCTAGACTTCCCTACCAGCTCGGGGCAATTCCCAGGAAAACCAGTGGCATTCTGTCAGTACGGAGAGCTGTCGCCGAGCTCGGCCCTGCACACACCTTACACCACAGCTTCCTTCAAAAGAAGCTGCCTCGGTGTGCACCCGCCCTCCCATTCTGCTCCTGGCATCCCCGTCTCTTGTTCTGGCATGGGAATCGGCCGGATCGTCTGGTGAGGAGGACTGGGAAACTACTCTGAGTTAACCATTTTTTCCTTTTTTGTTTCAGCTTTTCTGCTTGGGTGATTTTCTGAGGGCAAAACTGGGCCAGATGCCTATGCAAGGCACAACGTATATAATGAGCATATCCTTTCCATTTCCTTTGTTCTATCTGGAGTCCCTGTCTGTCTAAAACACCAGCCTTCTCCATTGTATTCATTATTTCTCTTCCTGTCAGACATTCCTGTGATAAAGCACGAGTTTAAAATTCCATTCACCTGTTTACGGTGATCAGAGGTAATTATTGTAACCGGTTGATGACCAATGAGGGTCACTTCAGGGAAATCAGTTGGGAAACTGAAGCTATGAAAGGTCATTTTTAATCAAATCCTCTCCTGAAAATCTTTTCCAAAGGTCTCTTACTTTTGGTCGCATACTTAGCTAGGAACGCAACACTGATTAAAAAAAAAAGTAGCAATGAATACAAGTAATCTCAAAGATGTTTCACAGCCTATGTGTGAGTTTGCATGTCATTAGTTACAAAAAAGTGATTGTCAATGAAAATTAGGATTTGCAGATAGTTATCACACAATGATTGATATTTTCTCTATCCAGAACAGAAAATATTTCTACCTATAAAAAAAGTTGAAGTCTTAATTATAACCCTGTATTACACCAGCTGGCCACATGCAGTTTTACTGAAACATTAAAAAAGAAGTTGGCACATATAATACGTAGGTGTTCATAACCATACCTCTCAAAAGAAATACTGTTTTGGCTTCCTAAAGGCAATACTCTTGGTCAATAATATCAGTGTCCGTATGACAAGCAGTCAAGGAGTGACCTCTTCAGGAAACACGGATATTCTAACTCCTGTTTGACAGAGAGATCCTTACAGGGCATGATGGCACCCGGGACAACAAAAAAAATGGAAAATACCTATAAAAAAGCCGTGTTCTTGAGGGTTAGGTAAATCCTGCTTTAGCGTGCAGATTAAAAAACCGCACTAAATTCATGAAAGATATTTGAAACATGCCATTTAGGTTTGGGATTCGTGACGAGAGCCTCTGCTGTTGTGAACTGCTGTAGAGCCGCTGAAATCTCAGCAGTTACACCAGTCTGCAGCAAAGAAAGATCTGGCTCGGGACGTTTATGCACAAAGCTTGTAGAAGGTGCAAACTGCAGGAAAACATAAATGCAAACTCATAAACTGGGAAGGTATTGAACCACAGGATCAAATCCCAATTACTTTCTGGAAGCCACGATGAGAAACAGAAAGAATAACAGGAACAGAGGGCTGAAAGCAAAAAATGGGAGTTATTCTCAGAAGTGGCAAGGATTTCCTTTGTGAACTCCCTAACCTTTGTATTCCTTGTTTATCAATCCATAAATTAAATTGGACAATAACAGCTACCCACAGAGTGCTTAGTTCACTATTGTTTTGTGAGATACATTGAAAACCATCAACAGAATCTGCAATAGAAGGTTATAGCTTATGGTTCAAATTCTACAGGTATAATAAATCAACAAGTAATAAATCTAAATGTATAACACTTTTTGCATTGTCAGCATGACAGATAAAGAAAGAAGGATTTTTTTGATAACGCAAAGATTGCTTGTTAAATTGTGCTACAGTAAGAAACATCATAAGCAAAAATCTTGGTCTCCTGCCAACAGAGAATGTAAAAATGAGGCTTTTAAAACTTTTCTTGTTGTTTGTTCCATTATTATACCGGGACAACACAAGTCTTTACTAATATGCTGTGCAAGTGAATGCATAGTTCATGGTAGCATCCATGTCTGAAGGCTGGAATGTAGCTGAATATATCCAAGGCCGTTTGTTATTTGGAGGAAGAAAGAGAATCAGCATCATCCGCATTTTCCGGAACAGAGGTCATTTTACAGATTTTAATAGGCTTGGATTTTAAAGGTCTGTTTTCTACAAGACCTGCTTTTTATTGCCATTCTCTCTGTTGAGTAAAGAAAAAAAAAAAGCATTACCTTGAGCCCAGGGATTCCTGCGCAGTCTCTTTTTCAAATTCTATGACAAAGACCACCACCACCATCCTCCTAGTTTCAAAAATGCTTCTTGTCTAAATTCTATGTTCCACAAAAACCTTTTAAAAATCCCTGTAAAAATGCAGTTAGTTATGCTGAGCGAGGGCAATATTAAAAATCTACAATGGTGTTTTACTTTTTTGTCAAAAATAACTGCTTTTCTTCCTTCTGACAGTAAACGACTTGTCCAATTGTTGTAAGCCATTTACAGATATCTAGGCTATGATGAATCTGGGCATTCATCAGTTTGGGCATACTCTTCTTCTGTACAAAACTAAAAGGATGAAAGAGCCTCTTTTTGTATATATTTCTAGGACTAGTCTCATTCTTCCACTAGTATGGGACTACTTATTTGGTAAAGGTAAGCCTGTGCTTAAAAGCATTGCTGGACCAACACCTAAGAGTTGTAACTTTTACCAAATTGTTTACTTTTGCAGATCACTGCTCTGGGACCAATCTGTTTACAATAGTGATCCTGCATATTTTATAGAAAATTACACTATTTAAGTGGCATTTTAAGGCATTTTAAATTGCATACATAACACATAAAAGTATACTAAAAACATTTTAGAAGTCTCTAGAAATTTTTTAAAAGAGATCACTCTCCAGTGTCGATGTTTTCAAAACTGATATAAACTGAGAACTTGCTTAAGCAGGGCACTCAACCCCATCCTTAATGTTGGTTCACTTCAGAGGAAGAAAACATTTGTGTAAGGATTTGCTAAATAAGGATGAGGTTAATTCATAAAAGCTTCCCTGAAATGGTCCTGAAAACAAATGGAAAAGCTCAGTGGAAAAGCTGGGATGTTCCTTTTCCTATAGTGTAGGGCTTTCACATCCAGCTGCTATTAGCTGTGTTGCCTGTTTATCCTGTTGTTAGTCAGGAATACCATATATTTATATATCATTCTGACATTAAGGCAAATTATTTTTGTGGCAGATTTTTATAACTCTCAAAATGCCGCCATATGCTTCATGGTAGGGATTTGGGAAGCTTGAAGAAACCCCAAGAGAGGCAGCCACAGGCAGAAGGTAAGTGATGCACCCTGGATGCAATTTTTTTATACGGCTAAGACTTTCATGACATGTTGGATAACATATATCTCTTCATGCACACCCCACTAACAAAATGTATGTTCAGTTCAGTTGAATAAATGAAACGCTGTTACATACAAAGAGGAACAAGAGTACTGTGTGTAGAAAATTTAATAGACTTGAATGAGTCTCTTAAGTGTTAAATAAAAATTTGAATAAAAGGTATAATTGCCTATTTACCAGATAGAGTAACTTCTGTATTGTCATTCTGGTCTGCTGAATACATAACATGCTTTAAAAAAGCTTAATTACATACTTAGCTGATAGACTAATAGCTCCGGTGGGAGTAATTTTGCTCTATTAAGTATGAATAAATATGTATTTACCCAAGATGGAGCCTTCCTAGTCTCCTGAATGAGAGGTAAGAATTGTTGGTTTCTACCCCAACACGAAGGAATAATAATTGAAAGAAATCCCCAAACAGAAAAAGGGCAAAATAAGGTCCTTTTACCTACTAGAATAACTATGTAAAAATAAATAAATGGAAATTGTTTCATAGACAATAAAGCATTAAGGTAACACTTTTCCAGTCTCTCCCCAGGTAGTGTTCCAGCTATAAATGTCCACAGGTGAGAAGGAAACTCCCCTTGCATCTTTAAAATGCCAACAGCCTTCCTCCTTGCAGGACAAATTGTGCTGCAGAGAATGCATGGTCCTGCCAGCTGGGAGGTATTTATGTTCCGTGGGGCTTGGGAGACGTCAAGAGAGACCTTGAGGAGATGGTCCTTCCAGATTCTCTGAGCAGCTCAACACCAACCCGTTCAGCACACATGAACCGATGCACCCAATTCTCTTTGAATATGCCAGAGAAATGCCCAGCGTCCCTTTGCATCCCAGGACAGCTTGGTACTGTAAGTCTAATTCAACACCCTGCCCCGTGCAGGGCTAACTTCAAAGTCAGATTAGGTTGGGCAGTCTTTGTACAGTCACGTTTCAAATGTTTCCAAGGATGGAGGTTCTGAAAATTCACTAGGCAACCCGAGCCAGTGTGTAAACACCATAACTGTGATCTTTTAAGCTTACGGTTGGAATTTCCCTTGTTGTGACTTGTGACCGTTGCCTCCTGTCCTTTTGCTGTGCTCCTCCAACCATTCTGAGTCTGTCTTCTATAAACCCCAGAAGATAGCTGAAGAAGGCGGTTGGTCCCGTGGCCACCCTGAAGCCACCTCTTCTCCAGCCTGAACAAACCAAGTTCCCTCAGCCTCTCCTTGCACACCACGTACACCAGTCCCTTAGTGTCCTAGCGATCTCTCTCCAGACTTGCTCCAGCATGTTGGTGTTTCTCTTGCCAGTCCTCCAGCTGAGGTCTTAAAAGAGCTGTTTTTTTAGGAGAAGCATCACTTCCCTCGACCTGCTGGTTGCACTCCTTCTAACTTGGCCCACTATGTGGTGGGTCCACACTGCTGCAAGGGCTGCGCTGCTGCTCGTGTTCGACCTGTTGGCCACCAGCTCCTTCTCTGCAAAGCTGCCTCCTGACCCATCTGTTCTCAGCCCGTGCTGCTTCACAGGATTGTTCAATCCTGGGTGAAAGACTGCAGTTGTCTTTGTTGAACTTCGGGAGGAAATTTTCAGCCCGTTTCTCCAGCTGTTGAGGTCTCTCTGCATGCAGCTCTCACCTCTGCCTTGCCAACCGCTTGCCCTTGGTTTGGTGTTATCCACAACGCTGAATTCTGTTACATCGCCCAGGTCAGAGGTGGAGATGTCAAACAGTTGGGCTCACTACTCAGCCCTGAGGAACAACTGACAGTAACCAGCTGCTAGCTATATTTTGAACCACTGAGTACTATTATTTGAGCCCAATGCTCTTGTCAGCTTTTCTCCCATTTTACAGTCCACCCATCTAGTCCATACTCTTCAAATCGGATGTAAGGATGAGAAATAATAAGTGGGTTTCGCACTTTGTCACTCTGAGTCCATACCGTGACTTCATACAGATGCTGAATGGAAAGACAGAAAGAAATGATTCTTGTAGCAATCCATAATTGCAGCTTGCCATCTTCCCTACGCATTCAGTACATTTCTGTATTTAAGTGCACATCCTTGGACATACGTCATTTTTCTGATGAAAAACTACAGTACTGCATGCCCAAGAGTGTGAGTTCCTGTACAAACGCTCAGAACGATGAAAATGGCCCTCCATTATCATCAGGAAGGCATACATTAAGGTTTTTTTAATACCTCTTCTAGTCCAAATCTAGATTGTGCCAAGTCTCAGATACATTTAAACGATACAAAGAGTATATCTGTAGCTGGCTTTTGACTATTTTTTACCGAGAGTTTGCTGTGGAATGGCGTGTACATCACTGACAGTGGCTGGTTAGAGGCAATGGATGGAGGATTGGCTTCTCCACTCTCAATTGTTGTTGAGAATTTGAAGTTGAAAGGAGTTCTTCCCTTTTTTTGACCAAGAATTGCACCAGGAGCTCAGGAATATCCTTCAATGGTCAGAAAGGGATTTGTAGCTCAGGGATCAAGACTTTTTAGAGAAGGCTGATACCTTTTAAGAGCAAGCATGTGCAAAACTGAGATAGAGGTGGCCTAACTGTCCGTACAGGAAGCACAGATCCATGCTACAGAGGAAAACTTGCTGAATGTGTGTATTAGCCCACTTCTAATGCGGTGGAATAATGGTTTAACATAAGAATGTCTGGTCCAGGCCAGGGTGGATGTCTGCTTTATTCAGTACTATGTCTCTGGTGGTGACTAAGAAGGGATACATAGGATGGAGCAGAAGGAAGAGACAAAACCACACTGCAATGCTTCTTCAGTCTGAGACGCAGACTTGTTTTGTTTGATAATCCTTGAAGGACCTTTTTGGTATGAATGTGTCTGAATTTCTTTTTGAACCTCTGAGTAAGCTTATGGCTCTCGCAGCCTCCAGCAGTAAGGGATTCCACACCTGAGCTATAGATTGTATAAGAAGGTGACTCCTTTTGTTTGCTTTCATCCTGTGGCTTGTATGATTCATTTGGTGCCCCTTTGTCCTTATACTGGGAAGCAGTGAATAATCATCCTTTATTTACCTCTGCATTGTCATGACTTTATAGATACCATAAAGGTCATTTATCTTCCAGGCTGAAAGGTTCTAGTCTGCTTAATCTCTTCTTGTATGGAAGTTCCACACCTTAACCATCTGTCCTACCTTTTCCAATAGTACTGTATTCTCTTGAGACGGGGTGATGAAGGTTATGCATCCTACTGAGGATGCAGTTACCATCTAGATCTATACAGCAGCCTAGTGATGTTTGTTCTTTTGTTCTCTGTTCTATTTGCTTTTTTGACCGCTACCAAGCTTTCAGCTGACATTTTCACGGAACTATTTATTATAATTCCGAGATCTCTTTTCTGAATGGTAATTGCTAGTTCAGAGCCCATCATTCTATATGCAAAGTGGGGTGGTTTTTCCTCTTGTGAATCGCGTCACAAACCATGAAATTCATAGGCAATTTTATTCACCCATCATTCTTCTAAGAGCCTTCTGCAGCCTGTCACAGTTGACTTTTTTCTTTTCCTTTGACCATTGCTCTGAAAAATTTAGTATCATCTGCAAATTGGCACTGCACCCTCTACTCATTTTTAGATCATTTAGGGCTATGTTAGACAGCATAGGTCCTAGCACCAATTTCTGCAACCTCTCCTCTTTTGCAAAGCTGTCATTTGTTCCTACCTTTTGTTTCCTGCCTTTTAGTAAAGTACTAATCCATGAGAGGACTTTCTCCTTTCAGTCTCTAGCAACTGAGGCTCTTGAAGAGCTTTCTGCTTGGGGAGGGGAAGAAATCTTGCTGAAAGCCTTCTGGAGATGACGTAGACCACGAGCCTGTGATGCTTGTCTGTGTGCTCAGACCATTCAATCCACTTCAGAGGACTCATGCGGATTTGTGAGGCATGACTTGTCTGTACAAAAATATAACGCGATCTTCCCCAATGCCATATTTGTCCGTGCATTTACGAGTTTGGTTCTTTAGTGCAGCTTCTGTCAATTTGCCCAACACTGATATCAGGCCTACAGGTCTTCATTTGCCAGTATAAAACCAAGAAACAACAAAAATGATGCTGCTAAAAGCTGTCGGGGAAAGGAAGTGGCCATGTTTTGTCTTCTGCTCTGACTCACCTCCAGAAAGTTCTCTGTCCCAGTAGATATACTCCTTGCTACAGTCTCTGATAGGGTCCTACAATAGCTGTTCTCCCCTTACAATGATAACCTGAGAGGCGGTTAATGAGAAGAATGAGGAAGCTCCTCATGCAAGGACAAGGTTGACCTTGGAGTCCTCAACAGCACTGTCATGAATAAAAGTTTTGTACATGCAAAGACTGATTAAAAAAATCCCACCAGTAAAGTCCTCAGATTTGTTCTAGTTATTTATGGACACAACTATGTATTGATGCTTACCGAAGCACACCTTCATATGTCTTTTCCCCTGTCCTTCAGTATTTTAAAAAGGTAAATAGTAGTTTCATAGGATACTTGGAGCTTTATGCGTGCCATATGACAATAAGGTTGCCATGGAGACTTCTCATCCTTGAATACTGGTGTAATTAATGTAGAAGAATTCAGCTCCTTTTATCTGCATGAGAGGTACAAGACAGTCTCTTCTTTTTTGTCGACTTTTTTTTCTAGTGAATATGCATGCTTTGTGTAACAGAGCAAGGCATGTAAATCTGCAGTCTCCTGACCTCTGAAACAATGCAGAAAATACAGAAATACAAGGTTGGCTGCTGCAAGCGAAGTCTGAGATTACAGCCTGTGTGAAAAATGCATCAGTAACAACACAATAGCAGCTACTTGCAGTAGGATGCATACAAAGCAGGAGGAAAGCTGGAAACATGATGAATCACAAAATGGCAGCTCCCCTCTGACACTTCTCTTCTTGCAGCATCAGTAATAATTTGTCATGTATCATATGGAAATGTCTCTTTAATTAATTCATTGATAGCTTAGTAGTCACCCAACATACAAAGATCTGACCTGGAAAATTTCCTTTACCTGACACCATGGAAGTAAATGTGGTGTTGTTCGATGATTATCACCAAAAGCAACATGTTGTATTGACAATGTAATGCTTTGAAAAAAAAAAAAAGCTGCATATTTAAAAGCTATTGGATAAAGAAAGGGATGATGGCTGTAAGTCAGAGGAAAGATTCTCTTGCAATTCTGTGTAATTCTTTATTTACATTTGGGATGCTCTCCAAGGCTGGACCAAATTTAGACTGCCTTATATATTAAGGCCACTTAGTTTTTTTCCTTCCATTCCGTCTGTCATTAGGGATTCAGATCCTGCCTGGCCTGGATGATTCTTCTCACGGCAGAACTAATGAAACCATGACTGCACAAGAGACAAGAAAATGAGCTATTACAACGAAATAGGGTTTCAACCGAATTGTTTAAAAGTAATTTTTGTTTTGCTTTTGTTAACACCTATTTAATTTCAGCACCTCATGTTCTGTATAAATCAGCAAGGTTCTGTTAAAATTTCTACACTCTTGGTGTTTCACTTAAGAATTTGAAATAAACAACCATTAGACCGTCTCCTGACAAAAAACCCATGTTATTTCTGGTTTTATATATTTCAGGGTATGCTGTCAGTAGCAAGTAATATATGTTCTCAATTCATGTTAATTAACTCAGCTCAAATGCTGAAAGATATTCTCTCACGCTGAACTTACTTAATGGTCTTTTTTTCCTCACGGAGACATGAACTAAGGTACAAATCAGGCAGAATTTAAGGACAACTGTAAAAAACGTAGAAAACAACACCTTTCAAACTCTTTGATACTCCATCTGATATTCAGCAGAGCTTCCAGCAGTGACAAGATTTCTTTTTTCACCGGTATACTTCCATCCTCTCTGCTATTTTTGAAGTGGAAATACAGGAGAAATAGCTACTGATAAAAGCCGTGCAACTCCGTCCTTGTAACTTTATTTTTGTGAGACTAGTTGAGGCAAGCAAACCTCAGCTTTCCGTTCAACACAAGGTCCAGTTTTACATCTACAACGAAGTGGTCAAGCAGAGCCAAAAGGAAGCAGCCTTCAGGAGCGGCAGTCACTCCTAGTGCAGGGGTAAGAGCGGCCAGACCAAGGCGCAGCGCTGCAGTGGCCAGCGCACAACCAGCAGGCTATGGGTACAAACACACCGTCGGAGGACGTACCGCTTCTGCTCCCTGCAACTCGTGGCCCTTAACCAGAAGTCTTCTGAGCAGGGCCTGGACTGGAAAACAAGAGGATGTGATCTCAATTTCTGGCTCCATCACAAGCTTCTTGGGGTTTTCAAGGACCTGACATTCAGTGAACAGAGGTGCCCGAAGACCTTGAGGATGCTGGGCTGGAGTTCCTTGTTCATCAGTGACTCTGTTCTCATCCCCCTCCTTTCAGCCTCTTGTCTATCCTGTCTGTTAAGACTGAAAGAGTAATCTTTTATTCTGTACCTTGTAGAGCATCTTATTTAACTGAAAACCTGCTCTCATGGCAGGGGTAAATAAGTAGATGAGATGTGCCCACTGCTCCTTGTCTTCATAGCAGTTCTTGTGAGCTTGATGGCCTCAGGCCAGCTGAGTGGGACCCTACGTTGGCTGCATCAATGGAAAGGGAAGAGCACAGCAAAGCTGGAAACAAACCTTCCCAGGAGATGGGAGCTGTCAGACCTCTCCACACAGGGCTCCATTAGGTGTGTTGGACCCTAATATTATTGCCACATTCTCCATTGAAACCATGTTTGGTGGTAACTAAGAGAAAGACAGAGAGAGAGGGAGAGGAGGAGTGTCTCTGCATCCATGACTGTGTCTCTGTGACTGGAGTGTTGTGGAGGTAATCATAATTTGACACCAGACATACAGCTTGTGTCTGCTCTTGATGCTCTTCTGGTGTAGCCACTAAAAAACTTAGAACATCAGATTCAAATTTCTGGAACCTGTCCACAGCTTGTTGTAGACCAGCTCTCACAGAAAATGTACATACCCTCTACTTTCATTTCACCTTTGGGTTAATTTCTAAGGGTCCTTCCATCTTAATTTGCAGAATTCCCTTGGAAGTGATTACAAAATGATCTGGTGAACAACCAGAGCCATTCTCAGACTGCCTGGCACCTCTAGTGAGATGAGTTACAATGACCTGTATGGAATAAGAGATAGGACAGATTTTCCTATCTGAGGGTATTTTACTGACAAGAATTTTAAGATTTAATTTTCACTTACAGAAAAATGTCGATAGAAGCAGATCTTCTTGTCATACATTTAAGCAGAAAGGTTATTAACAGCATCTGTTGTCCAAACATTGCAGGCGGGAAGCTCCATTTGGGACACAGGGATTATTATGTGGTATAATTCATTCTGTGTGATTTCTGGCTCGCAGAAGTTGAACGGAAAGGAGAAGTAAGAGTTTGTGCCTACCATTGCTGCGTGGAAGGCATATTACCGTGCCAGTGCCCAAGTCACCCGTTGGCAATTACACCGCAAATGCCCAGGTAACGCTACTGCACTTTACAAGGAAGCCCATGTCAGCAGCCAAATTTTATTTAGTGAGGAAGAACCCAGAACTGCCACACAGGCTGCTGTCAGAAGTCAGTATCAGATGGGACTGCAGAAAGACCATGCCTTGCCTGAAGCACGGTTTCGTTCCTTACGTGGTTTATGTCAGGCGTGTGACACCTAACTCCCCGCTGCTATCGGTCTGATCCCGAGCCAGGTTCTCCTGCACAATTCCCTATGTCGGCACACCGTATGTTTTAGAAAGAAAGTGGGGAATGTTGCCGACCATTGCAAATGCCCCGCAGTGGAAAATATCCACCTTCGTGTGCTGTCAGTGTTTGTCCGTTCTGTCCTTGGGGACACTGGTGTCCCAGCCTGATGGGGCCCTTGGGACGGGACCTGGCCGGAGCAGGAGGGCACCCCACTGCCCTGATGGCCCCGCATCCCTGCTTCTTCCCCATGCAGGCATTTACATTACCCATTACTTTTTCTTTTTTAAACCTTAAAAACCCCCAAGCTATTTAGAATCATAGAATCATTACGGTTGGAAGAGACCTCAAAGATCATCAAGTCCAACTCTGACTGCAAAGCCTGGCTTTTTATTTTCTAATTAGAAAGAAGCACCTCAGCATATCATTGGTACCAAAACTGGGCATTAAAGCAAAACCCCCAAATCAGGTGTACCTCCTACTCCTCTCTACTCCCAACGATACAGTCGAAGATTGCCCGGGCTACATCAGTCGCGTGGTTGCAGGTTCAGCTGACCGTCTGCTCCCAGGGCTCCGGTCCCCGCTCCCAGATGTGCTCCTGGAGAGGAGGGCGGTTTGCGAGCTTGCCTCCCGCTTACCCGGACCACTCTGAATCAGTGACTTTGTCCTTTCTGCTGTTGGTTGCTGTCCTAGCACTCGTGCTCACTGCAAACGTTGTTAGCAACGATTTTATAGAGCATTACAGGCAATACTTCAAACGTTAAATAGCACAAAACCAAGGCCAGCATTAGGGAGGTCTTCCGAGAAAGCCAGCAACTCCACGGCTTGCCCTGGTTTACAATTATATTTTGAGATAACGTCACTTAAGCCAGTTTAGGTCCCTTTAGTGAATACCAAGTTGATTTTGAATCGTTCTAATTTCTTGACCAAAATACAGAAGTGTCCACTCAGGCAAAGTGCACAAGCCTAAATACATTACCTCCATATGTTCCATTTATTAACAATATTTATAATGTCCTAAAATGTTTTTTTTTAAGAAATAGGGGTGTGTAGGCTGGTGAGCTATGTCACAAATTCAAAGAGACATAACAGATATATCACATTTTTCTGGTATGGGTTAAAGACAGTGTTCCTACTGAGGAATTTGTATTTGTATTTTGTCCAGTATCGCTTTCTGGAATATATCTATAATAAGCTCCCAAGGACGGGGTAGTTATTTGAAAGATCTGGGATATTTTGCTTTTCCTTTTTAAAAAGTATAATCCCAATTCTGCTACCTTCAGTCACACTCAGACATTATTGCTCAAGCATTTACTCGAATTCATGGGGAATTCACCGATTAAGAGCACACACAATGCAAGAAAAAGTATCAGGATCCGGTTCTAAATAGAAGTACATAAATGCATATGGTATTTGAACTATTGTTTTGAAAGTATATGACAGAAACGACCCATTACCTGCCCAACAAGAAGTAGAAGTGACCAGTATTGTCACAGGTATAACATTTTTTCTTTCTCCATGGGTCAATTCTCAAGAAACCATCGAGCTTCCCTCTGAGTTTTTCTGTCCCTGGCCCCAAATTTAAATAACTGAGGAACACTTCTGAAATGATCTGCTGAAGTTTATACACCATGTGCTTTAAAATCAGTAAGAGTGCGAACTTCCTATTGCTGCTTGATTTCTTTTACAGCACCAAAATATTTTCAAAAGACAGGAGTAAAGCACTCACTGTGGCAGAAACAACTATTGTGAGAAAAAATATCATGATAAGATCAGTTTCTAATAGCTAACAATGCTGACAGGCAGACAAAAATGCAATATGGACCTTATGTTTTCCCAAAGATATGCACCGCATTTTATGGTTTTAAAATGAGGACCTTCCAGAATCAAAAATGAGATGAGTTGCCTCCTGATGTTTGCTCTTCTCACCATGAATTTCCTCATTAACTGCTGCTTTCCTTGGCAATCAGGACTTTTTATTTTCCAGGAAGTAAGCTGTCATTTTAGTAGAACAAAATGGATGGTTCACGGAGTAAACGACGTAGAAGTATGTTGAGAAAGGTATCTGGCCCAACAGGGTCCTGTTCTTCAGCTCCCTGCTCTGGTAAATACTCTCATTGACACAAACTCGATTGCTCCTGTTGCAGAGGTTTTCAGAAATACGTGTAATTGGTCCCATTGCTTGAATCCAGTTGTGCAGTCTCTGATGCTGAGGACAAAGGAGAGTGCTGGATCCGAAAAATAGCAGAGTCAAGTCCCCGTGGCACGGGAAGGTCTTATTCCAAGATTCAAGGAAGAATTTTGTTTGAGCAGCCACTGGGTAGTGCAAAACGCTGACAATGACCAAGCAGTAACAGAATAATGCTGCTAATTGAGTTTCAGTAAATTTTATTTCACTGTCTTAAAAGCAGTGAAAACACACACTGCTAAATACACTTTTGGCTGTTCCCAGTCAGCCACAGAGCCCAGAAGGATTAGAGCTGAATTTCTAATGTTCCCAGAGAAGTCTTTTTAAAGCTCTCTTCTCCCCTTATTTCTATTAATCACAAAGATTGTACGATGCTTATTTCAAAATTACTTTTAACAGCCAGTTCAATTCTGACAGCATGCTGTTATCCTTTTCTAATGCGTTATCTTTTTTGTATTTTATGGGTCACAGACTAGAATACATGAAAACTTTCCCTCATGCTGACAGCACAGGACAGCCAGACACAAATCCCTGTATCTATCTCAATCAGGCTATCAGACCACAAAGTTTCTGTTTTGTTTTATTACAGCTGCTCAGCACCCTGTCATGATTCAGAAGCCATCCCAATCAGTTTCTTCAGTTGATTCTCCCGTAATTGTGAAAAAGGGGGCTGGGAAGAAGAAACCACAGTTCTTACTGTTAACAACATGCCGTTCTCTTGCCTCCAAGTGCTTGAAGCACTAGTCCTGGACGTAGATTTGGATTTCCCACCTGGTTTTTCCCAGCTCTGAAGGCTTTGGGGACCTCACTCAGTCTTCCCGTGCCTTGGTTTCCCAGCTGTGCAAGTGAGATACAAATACTGCCTCTCTCTTGTTGGCAGAGTGCTAAGCAGAGGGAGCTCCAGTTGTGGTACCAACAACCAGATTAAGAAAAACCATCAAAGATATCTTAGTTGTAACAGCTGGCTCCAAATAGCTCTGAAAGCCTTTCGGCACCTTTCTTTAATAATAAGATGGACAGGCAGCATGTTCATAAGAGACCATAAGTCAGTACCAGCAGAGAGGAACAGGACATTAATTAGTGTGTTTCTACAGAGGAAGAGAGCTGATGGATTTTTCCCTCCATATTTTCTAAAACTTGAGAACCGAGTTTCCATTTGAGTTAATTGCCAGTCAGAGGAGCTATTGCAATTTCCTCCAGCTGAGAGGTCTGCCCACTACGGCTTTAGCATTGTCCCTGAGCTGTGTGATACGCTGCTGAAGAAATGCAATTTTAGGGCTGATATTAAGTTCTTTTATCACAAAGCTGTTGTCATATCAAATACGGTATCAGCATGTGTCAAAGGAGAATCGTGAGAATAACAACACTGAAAAAGCCCTGTAATTCTATTTTTAGTGGGAGTAAAATCCTTCGAAATGATTCCAAAGGACATGAAATGCTGAAAACTGAGTCATACTGCAATGATTAGAAAAAGATTGCTCCTTCTGATGAAAGTTTAGAAGCAACTGGGATTGCCGTGATCATGTCGGTTCATTTAATATAAGCTGGTTACAACAGTCTTTTGGACTAGTTTACCTAATGATTCAAAATCTTGCCTGCTGCAGGTAGAGCCATTAGCCACCCTACTCACAATTCCGCCATTTAAACCCACTCCAACTCAAATCCAGAAGAGGTACTGGATAAGCCATGTTGATGGTCACCAAATTTATGCCTGGGCCCTGAGGGCACTAACGGGCCTGACTGTCCCTGCCTGCCCCCCCTGAGGCTCCACCACCTCCCCACAGCCCAGGACCCCATCCCGGCCCCCCAGACCCGTCAGCCCCTGCCCCGGCAATGCTGCAGCAGGGCTGGTCTCCAGCTC
>NW_009630925.1:23739-24109 GCF_000690535.1 Cariama cristata | reverse complement strand
AGCTGCGGGGCCTCATGCACCCAGGTTTGGTAGCCGGGACACTGGGGTCTGGCTCTGAACCTTGCCGCTCGCTGGTGTGTTGTTCGGCACAGCCGTCGGGAGGGTTTCACAATACCCTGCGGTTGGTTTGGAAGCTGAAACTCCCTTGTTACAGGAGCTGGGGGCAGGCAGTCATTCGTGGGGTCTGATCCCCAAAATGTGTTGGGATGCCCTCTTCAGCGGAGCGTTTTTACCCACCGGTTTACATCCAGACCCTTAATGCCAGTGAGAAGGCAGCACGAGTGTTTTGCTCATCAGCCCAGCTTTCTCCTTGCAGATTATTTATACAACATCAGCACGGGCCATCCCGTGAGTTCAAACCAGACCCTGA
>NW_009630925.1:23311-23658 GCF_000690535.1 Cariama cristata | reverse complement strand
CCTGCTGAAGCTCCAGTGGGCAGCCCGAGAGGAGAGAAAGTCTGAACTCAAGCAAGACACTTCTGACGTGTCCTAAGCAAAACATCTGGCACCCCTGGAAGAACCATCCAGCCAAGGAACGCAGCTGTTTTATTCCACGCAGCTCGCAGCAAAATAGGGCTCATGCTTCCAGAACATGGCTCAGCAAAAAGGATGAATTCTTGAAATTGGGAGTTGGATCTTTCTGCTGTTTATTGCCTTTGAATCCCGAGTTTGCTCTCAGGCTGCTCTGGTGCGAGCTCTGCTCCATCTCCAGGTGGGAGACCAGGAGCTTTTCTCCACGGCTCCAGCCTCATTCGGCTGCTGTA
>NW_009630925.1:14232-23262 GCF_000690535.1 Cariama cristata | reverse complement strand
ATTTGCACTGACATTCCTGAGAGCAGGATCGGGCCTCCAGGTTTGTCGAGGGTGGCTGTGGGAAATTTCCTTTCCTTAAAAGGGACAGGTTTGGCCAAGGCAGAGTTTGGATTGTGATTTCCTTTTTTCTTTTTCCTTTTTTTTTTTTTTTAAAAAAAAAAAAAACCCAAACAAAACAAAACTCAGAGCAAAACTTGCATTGGTGAAAATCGCCTGATTTACAGTTGCAGAAACCGCTGTGCACCATGGGGAACAGGCGGTATCCAGAGGCACCTCGATCTGGTTCACCCTCCATATTCCCCACACCTGGTCCTCAGGAGAATCAATCTGGTTTATTTTCCTTCCTGCAGTTTTTTTCTCTCTCTCCGCCACCTCTTTCATTCCCTAATTTCCCTCCACTTTTTTCTGTAGTATCGGTTTGTTATTACGGAGTTGCTCATAGCTACTGTTTATCTTTGATGTTACTTGGCTGCTGCGAAAGGTGAGGTCTGGGAGGACAAAGCGAGGCGGCCGGTTTGTTATTGTAGGGTTGCTCATGGGCACTGAGCTGTGCTGTCTGGCTTTGCAGTTGGAAAGCCCATGAGATACGCAGGGCTAGTGCACGCTGGGTTTGGCATGCGAGGGTTGCTCACGACATAGTCCTGGCCATGGAAAATGTAAGAGAAGAAGGAGCCCAGCAAAGGGCACAACCAACATGCTGCATAAAGTGAGGTCCGTGGAGTCTAAGAGGTAGGTATCACATTATTGTGATGATGACAATCAAATATCACCTCGTCTGTAAGACCTTATGGTTTTGGGAGGTCCGTAGCCAGGCTGTGGGGTGTGGTGGCTCATTCCCACCAGTGCTGTTCCGTCCTGTGGCTACTGCCAGCACATCAGCGTCACCATCCTGCTGGGCTTGGGGACCGAGGACCAGCGCAAGGGAGATGGCCATGCATTTCAGGGCAGCCCTGGCCCATGCAGGACCGGGCAGGAGGTTTCTCCTCACCTGCAAGACCATGACAAGTGTTGTGCTTCTTCCTCCTCCTCCTCCTCCCAGCTTCAGGCGTCTGCAAGGCAACCACGGCCACCTTTGACTTGGTCGACTGTTCAGTCAGGATCTTCAGGGTCTGGTTTGAACTCGTGGGATGGCCCGTGCTGAGGTTTTAGTGCCAGACGTTGGGACCTGAAGCAGCTTTGGCTGGGCAGGGAGGTTCTGGGAGTAACACCAAGAATTCAGGGAGCGGTTCTCCTCTCCTTCGGTCTTGGCTTGCTCAGTGCTGGGCACCAGCTGTGCCGAGGGGAACGGAGGTCGCAGGGGCAGCACGTGGCACCTCGGCATGTGGAGCCAGGACAGCTTGGGAGCAGGCAGCAGGATGGGAGCAGGCTAATTTGCTTGCACTGAGTTTGACAACAGAAGCCTGAGGGCTAGGAACGGAGGCACCCTGGGCATGGAAGGAGAGAGGGTCTCAAAAAGCCCAATTTGGAGCAACAGCTTGGGTTATAACATTTTTCAAGCAGGCTGCACTCCTCATGTGGAGACTCCACCAAAAGTCAGGCTGGGTGCCGATACCAACGTGATCAACAGCTTGAATTTCTGTGCATCTGCTCCCCAGGGCTCCTGGCTGTGGGAGAAGGATTGGCCTGAGACCCTGGGAGCTGAGCAGCCCCATGGTGAGGATGCCTGGGATCATCCCTCCAGCTGTGCTGTCTTGGGAGCACATCCCTGCGGCTGAAGAGAGCTGGGATGGATGCAGAGGGACACGGATAAAGGGGTCTAGGAGGGTTTTGCTCCTTTCTCCAAGCTGGCACTGCACACAAGCTAAGCAGGCGATGAAACCCAACCACTTGGGATGTTTCAGTCTCTCGGGAATAAGGAGACAGATAAGGCCTCCAACATCACCTCCCAGTTCAGTCTGGCCAGTTGTCCTACAGCCTGCTGGGGGATTGCCTCTGCTGGTTTAGCTCTCCAAAAGCTCCTTCACTCCCTGGCTCCATCAGCCGTGTGCTGTTCAACACACACCAGACTCCACCCCAGAAGTGGCTGCATCTCAGCAGAGACGTGGATACACACGATGCGTTGAACCCCAACACGGTCTTTGTTGCACAACTTGCTCTGTTTAGTCCTGAAATCTTCCCAGCTGTTCAGAGAGGCAGCAGCAAAAGAAGAATCCGGCAATGAGCTCCCAAAGCAGGGAAAGTGGTGGAGCCTGGCTGTCCTGGAGCTGACAGCCAGGATAGGCCCTGGACCTGGGGCTGGATCCAGCCATGCCGGAGCACAGTGGGAGTTCCCATCTGGATCTCAGCTCTGCAGTCTGGGCCCTCCCCTGCCCAGGGGATTAGCCGAGATGTGATTCCCAGGGCGGGGGAAGGGGCTAATGAACAGAGACAGGATAACGAAGCAGGTAAGGGCTTCCTGTCCTTTAGGGCTCAGGAGGAAATCCTGCAGCTGGTGAATCTGGATACGATTAGTGTCCATTTCTCCCTGTGTAATCAACCCATCTGTTCATCCTTGCGCATCAACAGCGCACGCTCCGTTGCAGGCAGATGCCTCCCAGGCACTGTTTTTATCCGTGTCTGCTACGGCCACTCCAGGCAGGCTGAGAACAAGGCTCGCTCTGAGCCGTGGATGCCGTGACGGTGTCTGCTCCCTCTCCCTGCCGAGCTCAGCAGGGTAGGTCAGGCCAGAGGGAGCCCCAGGAGAGCTGCAGCCAACAAACCGGCTACGATTACTGCAAACAGCAGGACCAAGCCCAGGAAAAGCCCCTTCTTTGGAGGAAGGGTGGGCGTCTTCTCCAAAGGGCTTTGAACAAAAGTTCAAAGTGATCTTTGTAACGCACTGATAAGCTCAGCTTTCCAGACACCGCCTGCTCATCTGAGCTCAACTTTACCGCAAGCAGGTAAAGGTGGATTATGTTCAGCTGCCAGGCTTGTACAGTCTTGTTCATCACGTGGGATCCTGAGTACAGGCTATACAGTCCCCACGCGGTTGCGGAAGGGACTGGGCTTTCAGTCCTCCTCTGTAAGAATGCTGGTTAAAGTTGATAGGTGCTGGTGCAGGGTCCTGAGGATTTGTTCCATCTTCTTTTCCTTGGCAATCTTGTCCAACTATGTAAAAAAACACGTGGCAGCCCTGCACTGGCTTGCAAATGCCAGGCCACCGGGCCAGCTTGGGCTGAAATGAAGTCAAAGGAGGAGCTGGTGTGTGGATCAATGCTTTTTCATAATGCAATGGCTCAAGCTTGCATGATCCTTTAGGGTCTTCTGAAAGGTCAAGCTTGGTGACAGCGTCAGGACAAAAAATCTAAGGGTTATAATTCCCAGTCTTGGTGTCCTGTGTACTCAAACTGTGTCAACCTGCACTTATATTAGCTCCTACTTGCGTCGCATTTGGTCGTTGGAGCGTCTTGAGGGATCCGTTGCGCTAAGTGCTGTCCACTTATGGAAGATAAAGATGGTCCCTACCCAGAGCAGTTTCCAGCTCAGCCCCAGTCTCTCCTGTGTGTAGTGTTAAGCGATCCAGGCACCTGAGCTTCTGCCATTTGCAGAGTGCCAAAACGTCGTTATGGCCAGAAACAATTTGAGGTATGCATCACAGATTAAACATTTCATTTGCTTTCAAGGGGTACTTGTTGCTTAACTTCTAAATGCAACCTGTCTTCAGCCCCTATTATATTGCTCTGGACTGCTCTCTGGGTCATAAATCTTCTGATTTTTGTTTGGTTTGGAATGCACCGATTTACCACTAAGGAATAAATGAAAAGCAAAAGAAAACAGCGGTACTTGTTTGCATAGGCCCTACATTGTTCTGTGTTCTGCTGCTACTGAAACAGAGGCGATAAATCCTACTCCCTGGACAGAGAGAGGTTTTTGGGTGGTGGCTGTGTGCAAACAAGGCCAGGGAAGATAAACAAGCAGAAAAATATTGGTTTTAGGAAATGACAGTTGAGGATGGCCGATCAACTGATGGGTCAAAGCCAACACAACACCATCAATTAGCAAAGACATATTGATATTATTTCTCCAAGGCATTTTTGCATCAACAAAGAGGGAAGAGAGATGGATCTGTGTTATGGTATCTGTGGTCAAACTTGGCTGCAATGAGGAATCCGTATAGTTTCTATGTTGGAAAAGGGGAGTTTTGTAAAGAACTCTGCCTGTAGAAAATATGTCCACAGTTCCAGAAGGGCTCAGCCAAAAGGGTGATGAAAATCCGTCTGTTGGTGTCATTGTCAGAACTGCTGGAGGTGGGAACATTTGCCAATCTTGGTTATTTTAGGGGGCCTGCTTTCAGCGGCAGTTCATTTCTGAAAATGTAGCTCTGAAAACTCAGCCCTTAGGAGTCTAATACAATACATGCCTCAGACTAGACTAGAAAGAGGGACGCATTTTTCAGACTGTAGGTTCTTGCCTGCCTAATTATGATTTTCAGCTTTTTAAGATTAGGCCTTTGCATTGTATAAATGTGACACAGAAGAAATGGCTGTGACGTTGCCTTGCATTTTCTTTTCCCACTGGGGAGGAACCCAGCTAAACCTGCAGGGTTTCAGAGCTTGCAGAACTGCAGTGGAAGAAGAATTTAGTCTCACATTTGGAAATCAAACTCAACCTCAGTTCTCTGAGCAATCAAAACTGTCACAATTTCTCTTCCATCCAGCCCACAGAGAATGCCCTGGGGACAGTCTTACTCTTAAGGGGTAACTTTTGGCACCCCGATGAAGTGCAGGCTCTAGATGGATTGCTGTATTCGTGCCCGAGTAAGGCAAACAACCTCCATCAGCTCCGCTGGTTACATCTTCGTTGGAACCGTTCAGAACTAGGTTACAGCCTCCGCTGTGAGGTTTGACTTCACTGTTCAGTTGCCTCTGTAGACGCAGAAGGTGCTTGAAGCTGCATGAAACGGCCTTCAGATGAGCTCAGGATTGGCGAAAGTCTGAAACGGTTTGGCTCGCGGGATTCATTGCAGCTGCCGCTCCAAATCCAGTTTGGGATGGGTCCCAGTGATGTGGAAAGTGAAGCCGCCTCTCACTTCAGCAGGCGGAGTGCTCTCTGCCACCATCCGCCTTCTGGAAGAGAGAGGAGAAACTGCCTCGGGTGCGTGCAGTCCTCCAGAGCAAGGTGGGATACGGGTCACAGACAGACTGCTGGGTACGGAGCAAAAGGACTAGCGACGGTGTCAAAACCCCCTAGCTTGGATTTCTCCACTTCCTTGGTCTGCAGCCCCATCAGCTGCGTCTTCAGCCTTGATGGGAGAAGCAGGCAAGGAAGAGCTTGGATGGACTCTGGCCATTTGTGCTTCAGATGTGCTGTGGCAACAGTATGAACAATGCAAAGAAGTTCAATTCTTTTCTCTCCGGCTGAGGGCAAGGTGTCCCAGCTGATAACTGGGAGCCCACCCTTGTTAAAGCCAGTATTAGACTTAGACCTTCGTGAGATCTACTGCCTCAAGCAATTCCTTTGTTCAAAGCACATTCGGTTAATTAGTACATTAACTAATTAACCTTCTCAGCATTCCAGGTAGGGAGTATCTATCTCCCAAAGGAGGAAACAGAGGCAAAGTGACTCACTAAGACTGGATGCAGGAGCTCAGCAATGCAGCTGTTAAGTCTGGTGTTTTTTCCTTCCCAACTGATTTTGTTGTTGCTGCTGCCGCCGCCTTATGTACATAGTTCCCCTGAGACAGAAACGGAGGAGTCCTAAAGACTCCCAAGAGAGTGCTCAGGCCCGGCGGGGAAAGGTGCCGCTGGACAAACCTGGAGAAAAAAAGAATCCATCCAGATATACCCAGAGAAGGCAATCTGGTTTACCCACAGGCTTGCACCAACCAAGGAAAAAAGCTAATGCCATTTCTCCCCATTCACAAGGGAAGTATTTCTTAGTAGCAAATGAATAAAATCTCTTTGCTGCTTACTCACATTTTCATCCACTCTAAATTTCATGAACCAGAAGCAAAAAGGCCAGTGCGGGGAGGAGAGAGCATGTGAGAGATGACGGTGGGGCTATGTTTGTATGGGCTCACTGGGATGTGAATAGACCAGCAGGATAAGACCTGAAGAGACTCCAGCAAACAGCCAGAGGGGAAGCTTTGATGCTGAGGAAGTCCACCAACTCAAACACATGATGATGAGCAGCTGATTTCCGCAGCTTTACAACGTGGTAGGAAAAAAACAGAGCTAAAGCACAAGGACAGAGTTCTTTGGGTTGCAGGACCCATGACAGCATCACAGACCCTTTCTCACGAGTCCTGATCACAAATAGAAATGGGAGCCTTGGGCTCCCCACCCAGCTCCGATCTGACGTCAGACAGCATGCTTTGCTCTGCCTACCATCAAATGCCAATCCTTGGCAGCAAGTATACGCGTCCAGAAAAATGAGAACCGACTCCTGCATTCAATGGTTCATCGCTGAGGAAGAGAGTCATCTGGAGCTTAGGTAAGGCACATGGGCCCATACTAATCCTTTGCTCCTGGCTTTCAACCGGCTTTGGCCCAGGCAGCGAGCCCTTCACGACACTGGCAGCTTGAACAGCAAGGTCAAGGGTGTGCCTTGGACGAGAGCTCTGGTGAGGCCACAGCAGCAGCATCTAAAAGCAGAGAGCACCAAGCACAAGCAGCCTGTCCTGTAGAAGGAACTCTTTTCATGACCATGTCTTCCTCTACCACCAGTTTACTAAGCCCACAGCAGCCCGTATTGGAGGCTACAAAAATATACCCTGCTCAGCAACTCCTCCCTTGTCCTTTGTAAAGCTCCAGCATTTTAATCGTGTTCACACCTCCCTCTCCTCACACAAACCATCTCAGCGCTCTCAGTAACCCAGGACCACAAAACCTGTGCATTTGTCATCTCCTTCCCTTGCTTACGCAGTCAGACCCCTTCCCCTCCATGCCAATAAGCCGCCCAAGCACACGTTACCCTCTTGCTCCTTCTTAAATTCTTATTCTCTTCGTTCATTCTGTGCACCCCGCCGCCCGTTTGACTGAGATATATTGAACAAGCAACTAGTGCTGAGGGGCTATATGCAGTTTTGTGTGGGCTATGAATATCTTCAGCAATCCCAGCCCCATGCATATCCCTAATTCCCTGTTGCTCCATCTCAGGACCCACCAGGAAGCTGCTGCCTAGCTGATTTAGGGATGCTAGTTTTTGGGAAAGGCAAAACACCCCATCTTGTAAATGTATCTTGCCCTGCCTTGTTCATAATAAGTTTTCACTTAGAATAAGGATAAAAATAAAGTTCCTCAGTTTGTCAGGGTTTTTCTAGAAGAGAGCATGTGGTGCCAGAGCAGCTGAAATGGTTTCTCGCTCCTAACTTCAAACTGACATGCTGCATGTGGCCATTTTTTGATCTATTCTATAGGCATCTAGAGCCCTTTGGTCTTTATTCTGCAAGCTGCCTCGATGTTTTCCCTGGAAGAGTATTGCACCAGCAACGCAATATTCTTTCAGTGCAAAGGCTGGGGTTTTCAAGTGAGCTTTGCCTTCCCAAATCCTATGAAAATAAACCGGACTTGGATCTTTCAAATACCCTCAAAATCCCGAAACTACAAGGTTAACATGAAGGGCACAAACCTACCTCTAAGGTCATATGGTTCCCCACCAAGCCCACATGAGAAGTTAGGAAGGGCAGGCACTTGACAGAGTTTGTTACAGGTGATGCTTATTTTCAGGGAGATTTTAAGACTAATCAATGACAGCAAATTACTAAGCGATAAATACATAACAATTTTCACCTGGAGATCTTAGGTTACTTTGCAGAAAGTTGGGTAGGATCAGATAGTGAGGAATAGTGGTTATTAAAAAAAAAATCTTAAGATTTTAGGTTTCTTCACAGGATAATTCAAGAGGTTGGCATTATTTTTCTGCTCTGAATTACTCTGCAGAGAAATTGCCCTTCCCTCTGACTAGATAAAGCTTAGCACGTCCAGCCTCCAGTGCTTAAATTTATCCCACATAAATATGCCACAAAGTGCCTTGTCCAATTAACACCCTTCCTTATAGGATTTTCCTACAAGATCTGTAACAGCTTCAAAACCGTGCTAGGTTTTGGCATTTCCAGTTCCTCGCATCCTTAGGGGATAGGACTTGTAACTGGGAGCTCTTACCCATCCTAAATCCTGGGACTGGTCCTGATTTTCACCGCTGTCTCACTTACAGAAGCAGAAAGCCCAGGGGATGTTTGATTTGTGTGCTCCCAAGGCTCTTCCCATGCCGAGTACTCTCATACAAGGTCGTGAGGTGCTTGCCTTGCTCTAAAAACCTCGTCTGGTCTTGGTCAGGACTTGACGGGACTTAACCTCAGTGGTAGAGGGTGGGATTCATCTACGTGGCTTGTTGGCTTCTTCAGTAAGGCTGCTACCTAGGAGCTCAGCCCTGTGCTTTAGGGAAAAGAGGGTCGCGTCAAATGCTTCTCTGGTCCCTCAAGCCGTGGGCGTGCTGTCTGGCCGGGCAGTTGTGGTGTTGGTTCGTGGAAGGACAGAAAGACAGATCAAAGTCATGGAGCTTTGTAGGCCTGAGGTAGCGGTGGAGAGAGCCAGCCGGTCACTGGGCAGGCCCCGCCGCCTGCGGCACGGCTCAGCCCCATCCTCCATGGCTTCGGAGGGACAGGGACAGACCTGCACCCCGCATTACGGGCAGGTACGAGGCAGCTGCCCGCACTGTCCCCTGGTGTGCTCGGAGCGGAGAGACGTCGTTGTAGGCCAGACCAGCCCCTGCACAGGCCTCGGCCATGCGGCTCTGTTTCTGAGGCAGGTTCATCCAGATGGGAGCAAGCGAGGAAACCTCGGGGTCGCTCCTCCCCGGGCCTCTCGCCACGGGGGCCGTTTGGAGCCGGCCATGCTGCTGCCGAGCCGCCGTCCCCAAGGCCTCCTCGCCTGCTCCGGGTTCCTCTCCCCCTCCCCGCGGGTGTTATTTACACCGTTTCCTGCCCAGGGAAGTTCAGGAGTTTGACGTTACCGGGTTGGTTTCCGTTCTCCTGCCTGGCTCCCGTTGGGAGCTCTCACAGCCCCCGAGCCCTGAGGTGCCAGCAGTGGACGGGCCGGAGCCTGCCCGCGC
>NW_009630925.1:3515-14165 GCF_000690535.1 Cariama cristata | reverse complement strand
GGCCTGGAAGGGCTGGAAAAGCTGACCCCCATGTCCGTCCTTCCGCATCGGTCCCGCTGCAGGGCTGGACGGGGCCGCTCAGCCCCGGCAGGAGGAAGGGAGGACGCGCCCGGGCATCGCTGCAGAGCTTTTGGGTTCCTGCCGAATCGACGCCCTCCCCTCTCCCTCCCTCTACCCCCCCCATCCTTCCCACGCGCTCCCGCCTGGCCTGCGTCTCCCCTCCCTTCCCTTCTCCCTCCCATCCCGCAGCAAACAAAATGGCTGCTGCATGGCCATTTTGTTTTCTGTCTGGAAGGGGGAAGCCAGGACGCTGGGACTTGGCTCTTTTTTGGAGGCTGCGGCCATGTTTGAGCCCAACTCTCCCGTCTCTACGTGGCACCGGCTGTTGCGAGGCCGAGGGGAAAAAAAAAAAAAGGACCTTTTGGAACGAGACCAAAGTCAGAGGCAGAGAGTGGGTAGTTTTGGTGTATGTTGAGCACTGAAAATGCCTGGAATTGCCAAACTGAGCTTTTGTATTAGCAGCGTAAGGCTACTCGGTGCATGCAGAGTCGCGGGGCTGCACGGTATAGCCGGACGGAAAGGTTTGTTCGCTATATTCAATAAAACAGCCCTCCTTTCTTCTGTATTTATAAAGTACCAGAGAGCACTGTTGTCTAATTTGTTTTTGGACGGGCGGATGGTTTTACACATCGGCTTGGTATGATTAGAGCCGGTCATTGCCGGACAGTAGCATTTTAACCTGTTGTGTGTCCTCTTGTTTTTGGTGAATGTAAGATCTGACCTTTCCACTGATCTGGCAGTGTCTGGATTTAGCTGATGTGATCCGGAGGATTTTTTTTTTTTTTAGGGATTTTTGTTTTGTTTATTGCCTTCTTGCCTTGAAAGTTTTCATCTCGGGAATACAAAATCTTAATTTAAATATTAAAAGAAATAGCTGTTCTTGGCTTTTTAAGCCCTTGCTTTTCTTACGAGGATGGAGCTGTGCTGTGATAACAAGCTGTTTACTGCACCAGAGTGTGTATCCTGCACACGTTAAGGTGTGATACACGACAGAGACGCCATCAACAGTAACATGCCTTGAAAGTTTAAGGGAACTTGGTGGCGTTACCATAAAATTTTGTGCAGAAGCATGGCAAAAATACCAGAACATGCGCCAAATAAAAGTGATTTTTTTTTTAATTTTTTTTTTTTTTAAAGTGATTCTGCATTTCCTTCAGTAGCCTGGATGTCTTGGAGTTAGTAGTCACGTCTCTTCGTTCGCAGACACTCGGAGGAACAGATCTTTGTCCAGTGGCATGGGGGGGGATCGGGCTTTGATAAGGCATCAGTGTTGGGGTGATCATCCTACCTTGCCTTGAGGGGCTGCCTGGACATCTGGAGAGAAGCAGACACTTTCAGAGAGGAGCTGGGAAGGAGAGCAGAAAGAGGGGAAATCGCTTTTCTTGCACAGAAAGGTATTTGCCTCCATATCTGCTTGGCTTGCTTACAAACGGACATTGTAGAGAATTGTACGGGTGATGGTGGTCCCGGAGCCGGGGCTGCATGTGTGGGCGCTGGGCGGGCGGTTCGCGTTGCAAATTAAATGTTTTGGTCGAGATCTACGTTAGGCGTGGACGTTACCTGTGCACCTTTGGTGAGCAGCTTTTGAACTGAACATCGAGAAGGAAAACAGTATTAATGGAAGAGTTTTATAGAGTATTACAGGAAAGGATCTTCTTTCTTTAGATTTTTGAGTTAACTTATAGAATCAAATATGGAGCAGGTAAAAATAAACCAAAAAAAATATTTTTCCTCTTATATCTCTGGATTTTTAGTATTTTGGAGAAATTACTCTATGGAATATCAATAACGCCTGTTTCACTTTTAGGACAAAAATTCTGGGATTTTTTTTTCCTTCAAGAGAGTGTAAATTCTAGGCTAATTTACAAGGAAAAAACACGAACGTTTAGAAAAACCGTTACCTTTGTGGCCACCTTTAATAACAGATTTATGAAGAGTTAATAAAAGATAGGTCGTGTAGCAAGCAGGTTACAGATGCATGTATTATAGATAACAATACCAGCTTCATTAATGATGATCCAGATGTTTATAAACATCTGATAGGACTTGAGAAAACCTCTAACAGATGAGCAGCTATTTATTAAGGTACCTGCAAATTGTTCAATAATAAACAAATGCTACGACAGCATTGATATGAAATACTACCTACGCCATTAAAAAAGCATGGAGGAAAAGCATTGCTGAGACACGGAGGCTGTTACAGGAATGAACTTTGAATATTTTTACTTCCATTTCCCTTGCCCTATTCGCAGCACCTTTGATTAACTCTTTCAAAGCGTGGTATTTCAATATCGACTCCAGGATTGGGTGTCTGGGAAGACGGTTGGCCTTGCTTTTCTGAGAGGTTCGCCTGGCCTGTGAGAAGTTAAAAGCAACTTGTTCTCGTGGCTAGTTTGGCAAATGTCATTTTTTTTTGCTTTCCAGTGACACGGGGTGCATCCAAGATGTTTTTTCGGGCCATCTACTGCTTTTTCTGTGAGCGGGTTCCTCGCTGCTGGCTGGTAGAGCCACGCGGCTCTGAACGGTGCCGTATGTGGATGCACGCCCTGGCAACCTTGGGGAGCTACTGAAAACCTTCCCCACCTCTTTCTGTTTTAGCTTATTTGGGGTTGGGGTTAGGTTTAGGTGTTGGGTTTTTTTTGTTTAGTCTGTTTGATTTTTATTTTTCCACTCCAGCAAGGCGGCAGGGCAAGGACATGAAGTCACTACCAGCTTCCCTACCGGCGCAGCTAAGGAAACAAAATGGCCGATGGTCAGCCATTTTGTGCCAACGCGGCTGGCTGGCTGCATGCGGGCTTCACGTTGGTCAGGGCTGGTTCTCCCTCAGTCCAGCCCGTGCTCCGGGAGCTTGAAAAGCCTCTCCGAGACTCAGGGCCCTGATTTCCCGCTGAGAAGCCCTGCCTGTCCCCAGCACGTTTTGGCACCGATGCGCAGGACTGCGGCTGTACAAAGGCTGAAAGCAGTGTCTGCTTTTAAAGGAGCGACTTTGTTGTTTTATGGTTTCCTCCTCCCCCCTCCTCCATTTCATTCAGTGCTCCTTAATAAACCAGATCAGCTCCTCAAAGCTTCGGAGCCTTTCCAGCTACTCTCCAAGGCGGGCTCTGTGCCTCCCTGTTTTAAAGGGAGAGACTTGGCCGTGCTTGGGCATTTTTGGTCCCGCAAATGCTTTGAAATTTGGAGGGGGGGAGGCATGACCTTGGGTTGTCTGCTGGGGGTCTGATCGGCTGGTCATCGGGAGCATCCCTGAGCCCTGCAAACTGAAGAACAGTTGTAGGTCACCTCTCCTTCCCAAAAACGAGTCTGAAAGCTGGACTGGAAATGCCGTTTTTCTGCCAGCCTGGAGGATCTTGCTGCATAGAAGCATATTAATCCTTTACCTACCAATTTTCCTCACCCCTCCAAGCATCTCTAGACAGCAGGTCTGTGCTGTGGCACACTCTGAGCACAGGGACCTTCCTGCAGTCTCTTGCAGAGACTGACGGAGCTTTTTCACAAAAATCAAATTTGGCTAATTTTGAAGGTTCCGTATGAATCTGGAAGGGGAAAATTGCAGTGCCACAACCTTAAAGCCTGCACAGAAAATGGTGTTTTTCAAAGAGGTCCAGTTCTTAGCAGTCAAGTATCCAAAAATCTTAAAAAACTGGGCTTAAAAAACTTCGAAGGCAGTAAGATGCTTTGGGGTATAGGCTTCTAACGCCTACAGACCCTGATGGCTATTTTAGCCAGAATTTTGCATAGCTACATCACACCCAGGCACTTGTAAATCTAATGCTTCAGCAGTGATGTGCTAGAAGGGAAGGCTTTGTGTCTGGAAAGCAGGGCAGAGCTGGAACGCAGCTCACTTTGGTGATTGCCGTGGGATTTTTGCTGAGAATCTCGGTAGATACAGAGTTAGCACAAATCTTATGGCTGCATGGATATATGTCTAATTCATAATGCCTCTTTGTGAAACTCCAGCAGGGTTTTACCATTGAGTTGTTACCCAGTATATGTGTGATCTTCTCTCTCCCAGGATCTGTGATTTTCCTGGAGGTATTAAGACAGAACATCACTTTTCCCCTCTCTGTCAAAGACAGTTGGCAGAGATGGATATTGACCTGTCCTAAGCTGGTTAGGCTGGCCCAGGTAAACCATTGCCCTGGCAGCGCGACCAGAGACTCGAACAGGACTTCCCAAGGCTGGTTCCAGTGACAGCTTTACCACGGACTTGCTGTGCGACCTTTGGCAAATTTGGTCACCTCTCTGCTTCTCCTTCTTTCCCCATCTCTTGTCTTGATGGTTTAGACCACAAGCCATCCAGGGGCTTGCTGTCATTGTGATTTGTATAGCACCTAGCACAAACAAGTGTGACGGCGATGCTAAGGGTAGGATGGCCATAGTGATCCTTACTGGGCATAGTATTTCTAAACCCTCCTGTTTGTCTCCTTTCTTCACTGATCCTGACAAGATCAGGATTGCAGAGTCAGCAGCTGGCTATTCCCAAAACCTATATTCATTAAGACAATTATTATAATTAAATCTGCTGTTTTCAGGATTACTTACAGAAGTCAGAAGGGATTTTTTTTTTCCTCTCCATGTATAATTAGACCTATGTGAACCAGGAGTTATTTAATGTAATTTCCCACCCACAATTTGAGATTGATCCAAATGCCTAGTCTCTGCAATGGTATCAAGAGTGACCTTTTAAATGCCTGGCCTATACATCTTGCTTATATGCTTAAAATAGTATAAGCCACCAGACCAGGAATCAGGAAAAATTGTTCCTCCAGGTCAGTTGCCAAGAGTCTCTTTGGAGAAGACGAGCATCCTCTGCTATATGCATCACCTGATGCGAATATCCGGGCCACCCACCTCCCCAGTCCTCTACCACTGCAGCAACCGCTGGCCTTCTTGCCACCATGATCCTTTCTGGTTGATGCCTGTGGCACTAGCTTAATTTTGAGGAAGCTGAAACACTTTAGTCTAAACTAATATTTCTGTCCCTGGGGAAGCAGAGCGGCCTGTGACAGACTGGATGGACCTTTGAGCCTGACTGTAACCTCGGTGAAGCCCTGGCTGGTGTTGCACGTCCTAAGGAGGGATGTGCAACCTCTGTGCATCACTTTCTAGGCCCATAAAACAGGAAGAATAGTATTTCCCATCAAAGGCTGTTTGGAACGCAAGGTACTTGGCACTGTGGATGGGTTGGGTACTTAAATGCTATAGGAATCAGTCTTGCAACATTGATTTTTGGACATTATTTATACCCTGTCACGGTAGGAGAGGCCTGGGCCAGGTGGCCTGGCACAGTAGGTCGTCGCTTGTGAAGGCTGAGGTTGTCAAATGAAATGAAGAGAATTACCCGACTGTGTTGAATGCCAGTAAGAAGGACTTCTGGACAGCTCTGCGAAGGAACGGGGGCACTTTCCAAACCTTGCTGCAAAGATATCCCTGTACCGCAGGTCATCCTAAACTCCCACCTCAAGGATCCCAGCTACAATATTTCACCAAACCTTTGGGAATCTCACTTATTTAGGCTGTTGCTTGTTAGCTGGGGAAGCACAAAGCATTTCGTCCCTTTGAGGACTTCTGCCTTAGCCCCTGCCTCTCCCACCACCGCACTCGGCAGATGTTTGGGGAGGCTGGGGACACCTCCTGCTCCGATCTCAAGGGAAGTCCTCCTCTGGGTCTCTGCTGTGCCGCACATGCAGTCTGCTTAATGTGCTACTGGTGGCTGCCTTTTCGTTACGGCTTTCTTTAATCTTCAAGGGGAATTCTTTCTCATTGCAAAAGAACCTCACACAGTTCTTTTAAACTACCAACTTAATACCTTGCATCTGTATTTGGGTGTACAGAGAATGAAAAAGTCTCAGAAGGTGAGCCAAGGGCTTGGGGGGAAGCCAGTCTGTCTCAGATCCACGCTAACGTTGCCTGGCTGTGCTGTAGCATTAAAGGGACACCAAGCCTGCATGTTGCACTCATTTGTTTAGGAAATGAGATCTGCCTTGATGTACTCGATACCATTACATTTGCAGCCTAAAAGCTTCCTTGTACTCAGTTATTTCTAATCTGCTCAATTCCCTGGAGTGCATAGCAGCTAAATTGATGGATTCTCTTATCTGGTCTGGCAGGTTTGTTCTAGATACGCTGTGTGTTCAAGAGGTGAGGTCAGCCTGGCTGTGTGTTACTTGGCGTTATTGCAGTTTCACGAGAGCCGTGCTATCTGCATGCATGGCCCTGGGTTCAAAGGGGAGGGCTGCCGCTTCCGTAAGCCTTTGGGTGCGTGAGGTTTGCAGCCAGTGTGACTGCCAAGGATAAAGTATAGTCCAAGTGAACTGAAGGAGGCTCAAAGAAGGAAAGGGAGCTCCAGGATAAGGTTGGGTATGAGACTCCTTTTCCCTAACATCATGAAGGCTGATGAATTTCCCTGCATTTCTCTTCACAGGAGCCGCAGAGTAGCCGATGCCTGGATAAGGATCATCTCATTGCCTTAGGCTGCCATGGTCCCAAGCTGTCCTTGAGGCTGAGGTAGTAGATTGAATAGTTGTGGAGTCTGGTTCTCCCTTTGAGCTAACTATACAATCTACTGTCTTTCCTAAGGAGACAGTCAGGTCTTCAGTTCTCGTCCTCCACTTCTACACCAAGCACGGAGTCGGGTGGTGCAAGTAATGCAAAGCCAGTGATACGGCTGTGAATCAGGCGAGACCTCTGTACTGCTCTGTGGAGGTGAGGTAGTAGGTTGTATAGTTTGGTGGGAGGGATTTTATCCCATTTCAGGTGATAACTATACAGTCTATTGCCTTCCTTAAAGAGCAGCAAAACCACTGGAGGACTGGCTCAGCCACAGAGCTCCTGAGGCATCGCTTCTTTCTGTTGAGGATCCCAAAACACAGCACGGCGTTGTTGAACAACTCAGTGGGTCTTACAGCATCCCGGACTGCATTCTTCCAGGGACTGCTCTGTGCCTCAGTCATATGAGCATGGAGCCACCTACTTACAGAAAATCTACCTCTCTGTTTAACGGGTGCAAGAGAAACAATGAAAGGAGTTGGTACATCAGCTCCTGGTGTTCAGTTCTATTCCTTTTTTGCAGGAGATGGGCTCGAGTTGTAAAGGGTTTAAGTGTGCTGTTCTTTTCTGGTCTGTCCTCAAGTCTGGAGGGGCGTGGATACTTTGGTACAAAGAGGATAGAGCTGAGCTTGCCATTTAAGTTTGTCGCACTCAGTTCTGAAGTTTAGGTTAAGAACTAGATCCAAGAAGCAGCTTAGCCTGTGAACTCAAAGCCCTGGGAGCTGAGCAGATTTGGCTGGGAGGCCCCTGCTCAGGAAGTGCATTCTGTTTTGGGCAAGTTCCCAGCTCTCCCATGGCCTGGAGTTAGAGGGTGGTTCTTTCTCATTTGATAATCCTTATCAACCTAACTCACTTATATGCAAACCCTGGCAAGGAGATGAGGGCTCCTGTGTGTTTAAATAGAATAAGCCAACGATTCAGACTAACACCCTGTCCTAGACTGAAGACAGGTAAGGAAGAGATGTGAGCCAAAAGAAGAAAGTCCTAATCCTTCTGGGTTCTGCCAGGCAGGCAGCACTGTCACCTGACAGCAGACATAACGAGAAGACAGCATGCTTCAGAGCTGTGGCACTTGACAAGGGACAGGGAATCGTTATTTCTTCTCTTCCTTAAGCGCAGATGGGACTATCCCTCTGGCATATTCCAGAGTAAGTAGGATCAAGACCACGAGTGGAGCTGTAACACAGTCAGGGCTGCATCAGTTCTTCAAGACTGAAGGACATCTCAGGCCATTATCGCTGCCATCTCACTGTCAGGGAGACGCGTGAGATCTGAGACACCGGGGAGCGAGGGCAAGCAGAGGACACCTTCTCAGATGAACTGGGAGGGAGAGAGCTGCAAAAAGAAATTGGAGCCCTCAAATTTCACCCTGAGCAAGCGCAGGGGGAGACCCAGACCTCACTGCTTCGGCCATGGGACTCCCCAAAACGAAGCAGCTTGTTTAAGGCTCCTCTGCTTCTTGGGATGGGGCGTAGCTGCAGCGAGGCTGGGACATGACTTCCTCAGGCTGGGCAACAGCTGCTGGGTGGGGATGCCGCAGTGTCTAGCAACGAAGGAATGCAGTCCTCTCTCTGTAAATCTGGCTCTTAAATCCTGGCAACTTGCTGTGCAAAACTACAGCTTGGTCCTCTTGGATGCATTATTATCCTCTAGCTGCTTGCTAAGGGGCAGGACTCCTACCCGCAAATTGCTTGGAAGGTACCAAAATAGCACCACAAGCATGGGAACAGAGCGGAATATCCACTTCATATTTAAGAGGTATCCCCTAGAAAAGAACTAATCCTGCGTGTCCCAAATGAAATCAGTTCAGTCCCCCTCCATTGCATTGATGTTAATGCTGAGAATCTCAAGCTGTGAAACTGTGTGAGCTGCAAGCCATGAATAAAATATTACTGGAGGTATTCTCTTGTGAAAATAAACTTGTTTTGACTTTTTAAAAACAGTGTCTTTTTACTGCGTTGAAGCAAGCTTGGCTGGTGAATTGGGACCTCAAGAGGGGCGGCCAGCATTCCTGACTGTGTGTCACTGACCAAATTTTCTGTTTGACCAAAATCCTGAGCGTGAAAGGGAAGCCACAGCCAGGACAGGATGAGGATGTGGGGCAGATTGGGGTGGCCGAGCAGCTGAGACCATCCGTTTTGGCTGTCAGAAGGCACTTTCCTGAGCCAACCCGAATCCTATCATGAAGCCCTAACCTGCTTCCTCACCCAGTCAGTCAAGGGCTGCAGGTTGGGCTTCTCTCTGCCTTGGATAGTCCTTGCTATACGCATGTTTAAAACACTGATACCAGCAACAGGAGAACACAGGGACTTCCAGGCTCCACTAACCCATCATCTTATCTCCGATAAACCACAACTAGGGCTCAGAAACCACCCAAGGCGATATTTACTCTCTCTAATGCTTGCTGGTAGAAGGGGAAGGGCAGCCTTTGCCCAGGAGGAGGGTTAGCAGGCTGTCAGAGCTTATCACTATGGATATTTGGGACACCCAGCTAACTCGCTGGCCAGGATCCCACCGCCCATCCCAGTGGGGCGGCCACGCTGCGGCAGCAATTGCATCGCTGGCTGCAACAGCAAGGAGGGGCAAACGCATTCTTTTAGCAAAAAGCAGCCAGGAAACAAGAGGGAGAAAAGTGGGTCCCTGCCAGCCCCCCCAGGGACACTGCGGGATGAGAGCCCTCTCAGCTCAAATACTCAGAGGGAACACTGGGCAGGTAGCCAGACCTACCAACATCACAGTCCCAACTGCAAGCCCCCCAGGACAGTGAATGTGCTTGCCCCAACCTTTCCTACTCACCATGTTCAGGGGAGCTTCAGGAGCACGAAGCTAAGTGACCTCTTGCTCAACCTGCAGCGGGCACGTCCCTCTCCCTACTGGGAAACAGGACCTGGGGTCAGGGAGTTGGGAGAACCAAGCAGGTGGGGTAAATGCAGCAGCCAAGCCTTATAAACACCACAAATCCCATTATTTTAACTCAACTCACCACAGCTGATGGTTAAATGCCTCCTCCTCCCACCACACGTGACTATGGGGCTGCAGGACCCAGCAGCATCTTTGCCAGGGTCTTGGCTCCTATCTCCCCCAGGATCTGCCCGCTGCATCACCCCAATGCCAGAGCATCCCTCATGCCAACCCCAGAAATGGAGTGGAAATGCTGCAAAAGTCTCCCTTGAATGTTTTGTATCTTCCTTTGTGTACCACACCATATCCTGCCCTTGCCATGCAGTCGCCTTCCCTCCTTCCCTAAACTCCCCAAATTTAGGATTAAACCAAACCAACCCAAATGCCCGTGCTGGCAGGGCTCAGCTCCGCTGTCCTGGGGTGCAGGGGAAAGAGGAAAGGTTTCTGGTTTTGAGTTTTCTGTTACAAGGAACTCTATAAATAGGTCCTTGCACAACTGCATGTCTCCAGAAGTCAAAACCTTCAGGAAAACAAAACTCAGCAGTTTTTACGAGGTTCACTCGCCCCAAAATCATGATAAAATATTTAAATTCTAGAATTATTTCGATGGGCTTCTGCTAATGCTGTTAATCAGCGGCGCTGTTCCTCCCGGCACCACAATGGTTCTCAGCAGGGTGGGGGATCCAGCAATGCCAAAAAAAAAATGATGTGTTGACCAAATGCCCTGATTTTGCTGACAGAAGAAATGCTTTTCTGCTCACTTTATCGTTTATAGGGAATTAATGCTCCATTCTCCTTCACCCAGAGGCAAAACCAGTCAGGATGCTGAAATGCTCTCCCAGCTCCATCCCTGCCTGGACCCTCGCCCCTTACAACAGGCCAACAGCAGCCGCTCCGGCTCTATTTCTGTATTTCTGTCCTCTCTCCCTAACCCAAGGCTGGATTTTTTTTTTTCCCCCGAAAGCAGCTCAGCCTGCCACGAGAGCATGCAGCAGCCACGGCACCTGGGCAGGAGGTTATTTTTAACCTGATTCTTAACTACATCTGATGCTTGTGATTAAATAAAGCACTAAACTCTCTGTAGGGTTCTGCGTAGCGAGTTCAGAGCTGCCCAGTTCTCTGCGGTGCCTCTCCCTCTGC
>NW_009630925.1:974-3423 GCF_000690535.1 Cariama cristata | reverse complement strand
TAGCCGTGACCGTGACCTAAAAAAACCCCGCAGGCAGCTGGTTTCCTGCAGGAAAGCTGGTGTTGCTGGGCTCCTGCAGCAGGATTTCAGGGAGAAGGGAAACGCAGAGCTGCAGGGCAGCCTCGCCAGGCAGAGCAGGGGCAGAAGGATGGGGAAAAGCGAACAGCAAAGGTCTGATCCCAGCATCGCTCCCGCGCTGCGAGTTTACGCCTCGCAAGGCTCTTTCCCCGTGTGCTGCTCACAGCGGGGTGATGTTCTGCAGTGAAAATCCTGCAGAAACATGGGATCTGGGGACACATGCTTCCATTTAACTTCTTTCTTTGCTGCAAAGATGAAAAAGCGTGTGTTTGGGGGTGAGAGACCGGCCGGCTGCTGGGCCTCTCAAAACAAGGAACCAGAAGCGCTCCAGCCCCAGTTTTGATCTCTTTCTTTGCTCCGAGCTCTCTTCCTCTTTCTTTCCTTGCCCAAAAATTCCTGGTGAGGACACATTTTTGCTTTGCACTCGGCTGGGCGCTTGGGGAATATTCCCTACGTCATCCTCAATCTCCTCCTGCTGCTGCTTTTACACAGGCTTAAAAACATTAAGTTGTAACTTTGCAAAAACCGGCACCCGGATGCTTTTGGAAAGCCAAAAAACCCCTTCGGCACCCCCAGAAGCCACGTCGTCTTTTAGCAATTCCACCTAAGCACACAATCAAGAGCATTTTACACATATAACTAATAAGCAAGCCCCTGGCCTTCCCATCACCCAGCGAGAGACTGCACAGCCCACGACAGACTTTCACAGCAGGATTTATTCAGTGCACGCTCTGGGGATGCACAGGACACAGCATCATGGGGGAGGATGCGAATATTGGCCTTCAGCTCATTCTCTCCCTCATCTGTTTAAGAAATCAAAGGATGCAACAACCAGAGAAGGGACTATATTCCCCTAGTCCCTTCCACCGGTCTGCAAAGCTTGTCCCATATTTCACACACCTTACTGGGAATCCTCAGGTGAAGGGAGCGGAGACACGGGGGGAATAAAACACACAGTGTCCCAGACAATGAAAGCGATCCCGCAACAAGTCCTGGAACCACCGGTAACCTCTAACACCATTCGCTTGGCTCTCTTGAGCTCAAACTGTACCAGCAGACGCGATGACTTGTTTCTCCTGGATCAGGTGCCACCACACGCAAAATATACGTCAACCGGGATCTCTATCTAAATTCAAATACACTTAAGTTATGCAAAGAAGGAAGCCATGCAGAAGAAAGCTGCATGAAGGAGCCAGTAACTCCTCTTTAGCGGTGAGGTTTTTCTTCTGTGCGTGCACACGGGTGCAGACACATGCGTAAAATAAAGTCACGGCCATGGACTAACTGTGGAATGGGTACACGCGGCAGAGAGCAGAAGAGAGGAAAGAGGCAAGGGTCGCAGAGGTGTGAGAAGGAGAAAGGAGTACATCTGGGTAGTACTGGCCACAGCGATACCAGAACCAGGAAGGAAATAGAAATCCTCTCTGTGGGGAAAAAAAAAAAGCCACTCCTTTTGGACAAGGAGGGAAGAGATGAAACTTCTCCAAATTTGACACAGACAGACGCATCAGGAGGGGAAAAGTTTTGTTGGAAACTCATCCTGACAAACACCAAACCCAACCACCGTGTCTCATCTACAGACAAACACCAAAACCAACGACCACGTCTCATTGCCACTCGGGTTTCCAAGTCATTCTGCTTTCCCTGGGGACACGGTGCGGGGGGGCCTGCCAGCCACACAGGTGGGTGGGTTGGCTCATCATTTCCAGTTTGGAAACGGACCAGAAGCCCAGGCTTCTGACTGGGAGGAAAGAAGAAGCATCCAAGGTCACCAGCATTACGGCAGACACCCTCCTGCCCTTGGGTCTCCTCAGGAAGGGGACCAAGTTCCCATGGGACTGCCAGCTGCCCTTGGCTCGTCGGGGCTGGAGCAGATAAGGCAGCGTAAGAAGAGAGCGCGTCAATCCGAATTGTCCGTGGTGTCTCCCAAGCCTACCAGGGTTGTGGAACAACCAACGCTGAAGAAAGCCTTGGTGACTGGTGCAGAGACAGCTGAGAAGGACCATTCAAAGCAGAAGGCCCACCAGGATGACACTGGGTAGGAGGAAGAGTGAAAGCCCCAAGCAGGTCCTGGGGGCTCCAGCCGTGGGCTGATCCGTGCTTGTCTGGTCTGAGTTTGTCTCCAGTTCTTCAACATCCAGGGCACCTGCTGGCAGACGAGAAGAAAACCTGGATTTAGAAGGGAAGATCTGGACAAAAGAGAAACTCCCACCCATGCAGGTCCGTCAGTGACGTGCACCAAGGCACCGCGAGGTGCCAGGCAGCAGTGCAGCGATCCAGCGAAGGCGTGACACAGCCGGTGGGTTAGTGGGGAGCAGGCTGGAAACAAAACCATGCTTCACAAATGAGAAATCCAACCAGCCCCTTTCAA
>NW_009630925.1:0-943 GCF_000690535.1 Cariama cristata | reverse complement strand
AAAGAGTGAGGAAGAGGGTTGGTGCCACATACAAGAGTTGGATCCAGAGGACCAGTCCTATACTGGTTCCTCCCAAGCGCTCTCCATGCTGCTTGGGGATCACTGAAGGTCTGAGTGTCCATGCCAGGACAGACTCCACAATTACCTTACCTGAGAGGGAGGTCTGGAAAGCGGGGCTCTGCCCTTTTTTTTCTTTGGAAGATGATGTTAAACGCAAGAAGGTGGGCTCTTCAGGGCTGAAGATCACTGACTTGGAGGGGGTTACGAGCTCAGCTTTATTGAAACCTAACTTGATCTTTGGAACAATTTGGCTGAGGGATGGAGGTGGACTGGAAAAGGCTGCTTTCTCTTTCCCGTCCTCTTTGACACCTTTATTTGTTTCTGGGACTGATGTGGGGCTGAAGGCTGGGCCCACGCTTTCTAATAAGGCCGGATCCTCTGTAGTTAAGGGGCTAACAGGCTCTCCGGTGTCTACCTCTACTTCTGGAGATACTTTATAATCCAGGTCTAACGTGGGCTCAAAGGAAAGAGTTAGCCCAGTTGCCTCAGTAGGATTGGGTCTTTCTGTTTCAGGGGGTTCTGGGTTTGTGGTCGTGGCAGGTTTTGGTTGCGTCTTTGCTGGTATGGTAGGTGCTGGTGTTGCGAGTTTTGGCTTTGCTGATGTTGTAGCAGCAGGTGTTGGCTTGGCTGTAGTGGTGGTAGATGTTGGTGTGGTGGGTGTTGGCTTGGCCGTAGCAGGTTTTGGCTTAGCCACAGTTGTGGTGGGTTTTGGTGTGGTGGGTTTTGGCTTGGCTGTGGTGGTTGTGGTAGGTTTTGGTGTGGCAGGTGCTGGCTTGGCTGTAGTGGTGGTTGTGGTGGGTTTTGGCTTGGCTGTAGTGGTGGTTGTGGTGGGTTTCAGTGTGGTGCATGTTGGCTTAGCTGTAGTAGTGGTTGTGGTGGGTTT
>NW_009630924.1:1838-2046 GCF_000690535.1 Cariama cristata | reverse complement strand
GATGGGGCGGCTGCCCCACACCACCATCACCCACAGCCCGTGTCCCACGGCAGGCCCGACCCAGCGAACCTCCTCAGTCAGCAGAGGCACGGGGTGACCCTGGCCCCCGTAGCGGGTTCGTTGTTTGCGAGGTGGAAGGTTTCGGAGGCTGTAACTGTACACATCCCTGCGGGGCCAGGGCGTTCGGCAAATAAGAGTCGGTGCCAGG
>NW_009630924.1:0-1807 GCF_000690535.1 Cariama cristata | reverse complement strand
CCAAGGCAGGGAGCAGGGCCTGGCAGGGAGCAGGCTGAGGCTCCCACATGGGACCGACCTTTATTCTGGGGCTGTAAGAAGACAGGAGAAGACTCGTCCTTCTCAATGGGCAAACCTGTTCCCTCCGAACCGGACAAAACCTCAGTCCTTTTGGCTCCAAGGAGAAGCTGGTGCCTGACTGCTCTCCACCACCTCCCATTTTCTCCCAGCTGTCTTCTTCTAGTTCCGAGGAGGGAAGAGGAGTCTCACCGCACTTTTTTTCTGGTCTGAAAAGAGGCCCCAAAAGGAGTGAAAGGCAGGGCCAGGTCCAGACCTCAGGGCCAGGCGCCTGGCTGTGGCCCACGCTGCTCTTCCCTGCCGCTCACTTTGCGGCTCAGCTCCTGGGGACCAGCCCCGGCTCTGCCTCGGTTTACCTCCCCCAGCCCCTCCGCACCCAGGACACCCCCAGGCACAGGAGGCTTTTCCAAAGGAGATCCCAGTCCACATCAGGTGGGTCGTCACTTCTTCAGGAGAAATATGGTGGAAACTAGAGCTAGGCACCTCCTTCTTCCCCAGCACAAGAAGGACATGGACCTGTTGGAGCGAGTCCAGAGGAGGCCACGGAGATGATCCCACGGCTGCACGGGCTGGAGCACCTCTGCTGTGAGGACAGGCTGGGAGAGCTGGGGTTGTTCAGCCTGGAGAAGAGAAGGCTCTGGGCAGACCTTAGAGCAGCCTTCCAGTACCTAAAGGGGCCGACAAGAAAGCTGGGGAGGGACTTTGTACAAGGGCAGGGAGTGACAGGACAAGGGGCAACAGTTTTAAACTGGAAGAAGATTTAGATGAGATATGAGGAAGAAATTCTTCCCGGTGAGGGTGGTGAGGCAGTGGCAGAGGTTGCCCAGAGAAGCTGTGGCTGCCCCATCCCTGGGAGTGTTCAAGGCCAGGTTGGATGGGGCTGTGAGCATCCTGGTCTGGTGGGAGGTGTCCCTGCCCAGGGCAGAGGGGCTGGAACCGCATGGGCTTTAAGGTCCCTTCCAACCAAACCATTCTGTGATTCTTTTTAGGAGCTGAAGCCTCCAACCCTCTTCTGAGGATGGGGATGTCATGGCACTGGTGGAACTGGAGGGCTGTCATAAGAAGGAACTTTTGGGCTTTCTTTAGCAGGAATCAGTGATGTCCCCATGGCGTAGGGCATGGAGGGAGGGGAACTCTAGGGCAGAGGCACCTCTGGGCAGGCACGGCTAAGTGCCAAAGCTTACCTGCGATGCAAAGTATCACGAGTAGGTGCAGGTAGCACATGGCAGGAGGAGTGGGTCACTGTCAGGATCTCCTGTGGGTTTTCATCCTATCTAAACAGGATCTAAATGAATCCCACCCCAGCCTTCATGTACCACCACTTTTCCACCTCTCTCCAGGACACAGGTCTTCAAAATTCCTTCTCAGCTGAGATCTGATCCAGACTGTACCCCAAGGCACCTACGATTCTGCTGGGAGTGTTGCTCTATCAGTTTGCCAGCACAGCCTTAAACCCCTAAATTCTAATGTGTCAGTGACTGGTAAGGCAGGATACCTGACGCGAGCAGCCTCCCCGTTTTATCTCCTCCCCGGGAAGCGTGTCAGGGAGCACGAATGCGGCCCAGGTCTCAGCCAGCCTGGCTGGAAGGGACTCCCGCCCCACCACGCCACGGCGCTGGGATGCTCACCAAGGGCGAGAAGGAGCTGGGCTCAGGTCCCACCTCTTTCTGAAGCAATTTGTGGTCACAGGTCTGGGTGAGCCTTCTTGTGCCTTTTTTTAAAAGCTGGTTTATTTTGCACGGCCTAATTA
>NW_009630923.1:0-4146 GCF_000690535.1 Cariama cristata | reverse complement strand
GGGGGGGGGGGGTCAGGACTCGCAGACCCTCCCCATGGTTGCTGGCTCTGTGGGTAGCTCTGGGCAAGGCAGGTAATTGATGACAGTGTTTTGCTCCATCCCATTCCCCCATTCCCCAGTGGATTGCAGCCACTTTTCCATCCCTCAGAGGTGCAGCGAGCCCCGTCCCTTTCTCCAGCAGCACGGTACCTGGGCGCTCCTCCGGCAGGGCTTGGGGATGTCAATGCAGACTTTGGAAATCGGGGTGGGATGAGATGGGGAGAGGCCACCTTGTCTTCTGCTTTGGAGTGAAGCTGGAGGCCGATGCAGGCTGCCCTGAGGAGGGAGGGATGGGTCCCGGGGCGTGGGTGTGCTCCCGAGCCTGGCTGTCACCCGTGGGATGGGGAGAGCGGCCGGAGGCTGAGCTGCTCCTGGGGCTGCAGATGCCTCTCACCATGTTTGGACTTCCCTGGTCCAGCCTGTCCTTGGCAGATGTCTGTCTGGCATTTTTCTTAACCCACCCCCCCAGGAAGAGGGGAAATCCAGCAGTGCTGGAGGTTGCCGATCCCCACCGCCTCCATCCCTGAAGCCGGAGAGGTTTTGGGTTTCCCCTGCTGCCCGATCTGAATGTCCCTGGTTGCAAAAGAAGCCAATTGCTCGATTGGACTCGGTTGACCCGCAGACCAATTTAATGTTGTCCCTCTCCAACAGACTTTTTAGTATTGAAAGACCGTGACCGCGTCCCTTTTTTCATCCCAAACTCATACAGCGTGTTTCCAAAGCATGGGTTTCCTTTGCCAGGGCTCCCCAAATCTGCCCTACAAGAGGGGTCCCCACTCATCGACACAGCCCTTCTACATTTGAATCTTCAACTCTTCCATGCCAGCTTGGCCTTTTACTATAAATACCTTGCTTGGCTTCTCAAAAATATCTGTTCTGCAATCCATTCTGAGAAAAAAAAAAAAAAAAAAAGGCATTTAAAATATTTCTAGGAATTCTCTTAATGAAAATTTCTGGGTACACAAAGTGTGTCAGCGCTGGGGATGATTTGCCCAATTCCTAATAAAGAGGAGAGTGATTAAAACCATGAGGATGGCTGGTCTTGATTTGCTCTTGGTGGGAACGGAGGAATGGACTGACATGACCGCTCTGCTGCTGTGTCCTGTTTCCTATTTTCTTGACGAGAACCACCAGTAAAATTAAAAGTTTTAAAGATTCAATGTTTAGCCATAATGTGTAGGATTTGGGGAAAAAAATTATGGAGGCTTTTCCGTATCTTTTTAGGTTGAGAAAAGGGTTATTGCCTATTATTCTACGTGGAGGCACGCTGCAGTTTGTGCCTGTGGCACGCTCTGCGTGGGAAAGTGCCCTGAGCTATGATGGGATCAAGGACCATAAATGCCGTTGATGGAGTGGACTGAAGGGAAATTGAGCAAACTGGGTCGATATTGGATTTAATGCCTCTGCTATCATTTTAGGAAGCAGAAAAATGGAACTTGTGCACAGGAAAAAAAAGAGAAGAAATTCTGGTGTTAATAGGAAATCATCGGAGATGCGCGATAGGCAGAGATCAGGGTTGCAGTAGATGGGATAACCTCCATGGTAAGCTGCCGTACCATCACCTGCACCTGCCTGGATGGCCGTGCCCCTTCCCATCCCACGACCAGCCATCTTGGGACTCAAACATTCCCCAAGGAACTACGGTACCAAAGCAGCTCTTACCCCTGGAAAAATCCCCCTGATGTGGGGAATCACAAGGGATGCTCCCTGTAAACTGCAGCATCTCCCACGCTTGGCATCACAGCAACAGCCATTGCCCAAATAGCATCTCCTAAACCCAATTTCCCCCAAATTTGAGGGGTGTCCCAGGCAAATACATATTTTTCCACTCTGCTCTATGTCAGTGGGACCTGTGGGGGCTTTAGGACTCCTGGGCACTGGAAGGCAAGCCCTGAAGCAGGTAAAACCGGGCTGATTTCCACTTCTTTCTATATTATGAGCATGTTTCACTGCTCGGCTCTCCTGAAAGCCCGGTGACTTTGGCGCGGGGAAAATCACTCTGCTGAAGTGTGAATGAGCTTCCCGGGGTGTTGCTCGCACACAGGGAAATAGTTTGCAAGAAATGCCCGGTCGTGCTGCCTACCCCAGCGTGTGTTTTGCGTTTTCCCTTGCCAGTTGCTGGCAGGGCTGCGGGGCATCTCGCTGCCTTCCAGCCTGCTCTCCTGAAAGCCCGGTGACTTTGGCGCGGGGAAAATCACTCTGCTGAAGTGTGAATGAGCTTCCCGGGGTGTTGCTCGCACACAGGGAAATAGTTTGCAAGAAATGCCCGGTCGTGCTGCCTACCCCAGCGTGTGTTTTGCGTTTTCCCTTGCCAGTTGCTGGCAGGGCTGCGGGGCATCTCGCTGCCTTCCAGCCTGCCGTAGCTGGCACCGTGAGCGGCTAAAAATCCCATTTTAAGGGGGTTATTATTTTATCCTCCTCCTGCTGGGATCCTCCTCACCTTGGGGAATTGAGATTTTGCCTTTTTGGGCTGCCCATGAAGTCACAGAGCTAAAAGGAAACCAGAGGTGATGGAATCACCCCGCGGGGAGCAGGGCTGCAATTAGTCTCCAGCTCGTTGGGCTCCAGAGGGGATGGATTTTGATTATACAAAGCCCCTTTAAGATATCCTGAATTTGCCAGAACTTTTACAAAAGAAACAATTTATTCCTGGGGGTAGTGTCTCCTTCCACCATGGGGAAGCAGGATGGGTGTCACAGGGGACAGCGATGCAACCCTCCCATGCAACGCTTAACTGGTTTCTCGGTAAAAAATAGAAATAACCTTCCTAACCGTATCTGATTGCAAAAGATGTTTTTGGCTCTCCCCAAATCTCACAGGGGAGATCTGATTAGGATCAGCCGGGTGTTTAAAAACAAGGGCTGTTACAGCCGTTATTTATTAGAAATGACACGTAAAGGTTGTGTACCTCAGATCATTATTTTTATTATCCCATCTGTGCAGCTCCATATATTTCCCATTTCTCTGTATTACCCGCATGGGTGTAATTATAGTTTTCTTCCAAGAAATGTGTGTGTAATCTGGTAATCCCAAAAAAACCCCCACTCTGAAGTCAGGCTGCGGATGGTCCTTTATGTTCTGTCCCAACCCGCGGCCCCGGCTGGGTACGGCTGGACTGGGCAGGGGCTTCTGGGTGCTGCCGGGGCCCCTGTCCCGGCCGGGGGGATCCACCGAACCGGGGGCAGTGAGGGAGGGGCTGATCCGAGACCTGGGGTTGATCCAGGATGGAACTGGGAACTGCCTGGGGATGGGCTGATCTGGGACTGGGGAGACCGATCGGGGACTGGGGAGGCTGGGACTGAGGAAGGATTCATCTGGGGCTGGGGATGGACCAGTCTGGGACTGGGGAGACTGGTATGGGATAGGGAGAGACTGATTTGGGACTAGGGAGACTGATTTGGGACTAGGGAGACTGGGCGGGAACTGAGGATGGACCAGTCTGGGACTGGGGAGACTGGTCTGGGGCTGGGGAGAGAGCAAGGGGGTAGGGGGACTGTTTTTTTTAGGGAGACTGGGTGGGAACTGAGGATGGACCAGTCTGGGACTGGGGAGACTGGTCTGGGGCTGGGGATGAACTGATCTGGGACTGAGGATGGACCAGTCTGGGACTGGGGAGACTGGTCTGGGGCTGGGGATGGACCAATCTGGGACTGGGAAGACTGGTCTGGAACTGAGGAGGGACCAATCTGGGACTGCAGATGGACCAATCTAGGACTGAGGAGACTGGTTGGGGACTGGGGAGACTGGTCTGGAACTGGGGATGGATGCATCTGGGGCTGGAGATGGACCGATCTGGGACTGGGGAGACTGGTCTGGGAAGGGGAAACTGATTTGGGGCTAGGGGGACTGGGCTGGAACTGGGGATGAACTGATCTGGGACCAGGGATGGACCAGTCTGGGACTGGGGAGGGACAGATTTGGGGCTGGGGAGGGACTGGCGTGGTCTGGACTGGCCTGGGACTGAGGAGGGACTGAGCCTGGACTGGGGGTGGATTGCCCTGGGACTGGAGAGACTGGTGTGGAACTGGGGAGGGACCCATCTTGCACTGGGGAGACTGGTCTGGGGCTGGACCAGTCTGCGACTGGGAAGGGACTGATCTGGGGCTG
>NW_009630922.1:0-6180 GCF_000690535.1 Cariama cristata | reverse complement strand
CGCTCCAACAGGTCGATGTCCCTCGTGTGCTGGGGACCCCAGGGCTGAAGGCAGTACTGCAGGGGGGTCTCACCAGAGTGGAATAGAGGGGGAGAATCCCCTCCCTTGACCTGCTGGTCACACTTCTTGTGATGCAGCCCAGGACACAGCTGGCTTTCGGGGCTGTGAGCGTACATTGCTGGGTCACGTTGAGCTTCTTGTTAACCAGCACGCCCAAGTCCTTCTCCTCAGGGCTGCTCTCCATCCATCCTCCGCCCAGCCTGTATTTGTGCTTGGGATTGCCCTGACTTGAGTTGGACAGAAGCAATGTAGTGAGGGGACAGGAAAATTAGCAAAGAGCAAAGGGTATTTCTACATTCCACTGTTCACAAACACCATCCAGCGATCAAAAGTACTCGCACAGTCAGGACCCCCTGCCTAGCTCAGAGCTCCAGCCCTGTGCTCCTCGTAAGGCCGTGGCAATGAGGGCATGGGAGCGAGCCCTCTGCACAGCGCAGCATCAAAGGGAACCGCTTCCTCCACCGCCCTGACAGACACAAACAAGCTAACATACACTGGCTACTCTGAAGAAAGAAAAATGACTTCTGCCGAAACCACACACTTCAAAACCTCTCTAATGAAGCAATGCTGTAGAGCACGTGTGTTTGCTCCCCCTCTCTCTTCTCATTTCAGCTAGATACTGTGACTGACTACGTCTGTTGTAGGCTATCAGCAACTCAGACTGACACCAGGAGAGCGTCGGGGCCTGGGAGAGATTTCCAAACTTTTATATCAAAAATATTCAGTGGAGAAATGATGAATTCTGGGTTAAATTAAGCTCCAAGGGATTTCCTGTAGCTTGCACAGGAGGTGGTGGAAGTTTCTTTGAAGAGGGCTCAACACACTTTTCCCAGAAACCATCACACATTTTAATTACTCCTTTCACATATCCAAGCACTTTATATGCAAGTCGACCTTCCAGGTAAGTATCTTTTTAATAACCTTTTAGTTAAGCGTAGTAGTTTTCATTTCACCAACCATTTACTCTTCCCATTAAACAGACCCTTGTTCAAAACACTTCCACCAGGATGCTCTTACAGGTACAAATTCCACCAACACCAAAAAGCAGAGTAACTAGATGTTCCCAATTACCGCAACTGTCTAAGCAGAACAGTCACACAACATAAAAGGTGCGCATAGTGGTGCGGTTTAATTGGATATTAAAACCCCCTACAGCAAAAGGACCGCATACCGGAGGGAGAAGCAGGATGCTGAAAAGGAGAGACTGTAGCTAACAACTTCAAAATAGGTTTAGAAGATAAGAGTGGAAATTTAATGCACAACAGCTTCTAGAACGGCTTCGTCCCCTTGCTGGCTGCCCTCTCTCCAGGTCATTTCAGACTGTGTTGAACAGCACGGTCCCCACAGAACAGCACTGATGACATCTCTCTGCAGCTCATTTACCCACAGTCTCCTCTCAGCCAGGATTTTTTTTCATGCAAACATCTTTCCCCTTAGAGAAGCTAAGCAGCCCTCAGATAAGACCAACCCTTTGCTAAGGGGCCCCGTCAAAAGTCCTTCGGCAACCTAAAACCGTGCTCAAACTACCTGCAGAGGGGAGTTTGGAGAAGTCTCACCCATAGCTGTAGCGAATGCATTTGGCACGCAGGGTCCAGTCATCCCAGCAGAGGTATCTGCATTACAAAAGTACATCATTTCAGAGACAACATAACACAGCCCTAACAAGCGGGATGCAGATCAGTTCCCTAATCTGGAGGCTTCTTGGAGGAGTGAAATTAAAATGACCCATCAGTGAGGCCAGGAGAATTAGCCTCCCATTCATAATCAAGCAAAAGCGTTGTTGCAGGCAGGGTTCAGCTTGATCTGAGCCAAGGACCTCACACCAAACACAACAGCACCCACAACTTTAAAATACCTGCTCAGCAGCTGCACGGGTGGAAGGTGCTGTGCAACCATCACCATTTTTCACTCTATGAAATATGCAACCCAAATGGCACAATTGGTACTTTACATTAAATAGCCTGGTAGTAAATGCAAAGGTACATTACCCCGAAACTTTACTTTCACTCTGCTGCACAACTTCTTGCTGAAAAGGCAGATCGCATCAGAAAGAAGTGAGTGAAATGATGGCAGCTGGCAGGGGAAAGGAAGCAAAGCTTTCTGACACAGAAAGGAAATTAAGGCTGCAACTTAAGGACAAGCGGAGTGTTTCCACCACAGTGGTTAACAGTGTCATTATTAAGTTTCAAAGTCAAAAACCCCACTGTCATCACTGAGGCAATATATACCTCTTTGGAAGTTACAGCCTTGGGGTGTCTGGCAGCATCTGCCCGAGTCTGCCGGGTTAGTTTCTAAGGCAATTTTTCTTCACTAATCATTTGAATCTAAATCAAAGTGAAGAGTCTAGCAGACACTTTGGGTAGTACTCAAGACACATCACAGAACACAAAACATAGGTTTGTTATGAGAAGCTTCCTCATGTGGGAAAATGTTTAAATGAAGAAGATTCCTATCCAATGAGTAGCAAAGGTGGCTCAAATTTGGTCTTCTGCTCTTTGAATTTTGTGTTCTCAAACATTTCCTACCGTAATACTCAGCTGAACAGATTTAAAGTGCACAGTTCCACGAGAGACACAAATGTATTCAAATCCCTCACCCCCAGAACATGCACCGTCATTGCAAAAATAAAGCTTTTTCCAATATTAACAGACATTCAACTAATCCCATGAAAGTGCGTAAGGGATCGGTACTCCCTTAGACAGAAACACTTATGAAATATAGCTGGTAACTGTTGAGTTTATTAAGGACCTGTTTGTAGCTGTTTTGTTGTTTGTTTGTTTTTTTTTTAAATAACCAACATGATACTTTCCCTCCAAATAAAAAAAAAAAGTAATGGCAAGGAAAATTCAGCAGAACGGAAGGAGAGAAGGGATAGAGGGACAACTCTGCACTGTTTTGACTTGGCAAAGATCTGCAACAACAGATCTCCAAACCCAGTGCCACAGAGCCATCACACTCGAGAGGGCAGGGCCAATTTATCCAGTGACCAAGACCGCAGAGAGAAGTCTCATAGCCCACGCATCCCTTGCAAAAAGCTCAAGCTGATGCATCGTCAGTTCAGCGAATTGAGACAGTGCTAGCACATGCGAATGATTTCAGTCTTCTCAAGTCTCACATTTCATTACTCAGTGGTAATTAGGTTATTTTTTCATACAAAGCCAGTTTAAAGCCAGTGAGCGCAATCTCTACCAGTACAAGTTTCAGATATCCCTGTTCATACAAAGCCAGTTTAAAGCCAGTGAGTGCAATCTCTACCAGTACAAGTTCCAGATATCCCTATGATGTAGTGTTCCCTGTCAGCCACTGCTGGGAAGTGGGTCTGGACTGGCCAGAGCACATGCAGTGGAGTGCTTTCTCCAGCCCAAGTGAGCAGCCCTCGTTCAGGTTAGAAGCAACCAAGGAGACCACAATCACAAATGAAATAAGAATTAAGATTTGTCCAATTTGTGCGTGCGTTCATGCCTCCGTAGGGTACCTGACTCGGTGAAGGAATGACCACAGTAATTGCAAGAGTAGGGCTTCTCTCCAGTATGGATGCGGTGATGGCGCTGGAGCGATGCCAGCCGGGTGAACGTCCCTCCGCACTCCTCGCAATAGAAGGGTCGCTCCCCCGAGTGAGTCTGCTGGTGTCTTTTCAGCCTGAGCAGCTGGACGAACGCCATGCCACATTCTTGACATTTATAGGGCTTGTCTTGTCGGTGGATCACCTTGTGTTTGGAAAGCAGGTTAGGCTTATCGAAACCTTTGCCGCACGTTGGACAGGCGTAAGGTTTGTAGTCGTCTTCCTCAGACTTTTGGTTTTCTGAACAAGGCTGATCAGCGTACTCAACAGTGTGTTGGTTACGGTGCACTATCGACCACGGGTTCCTAGCCATGCCGTTTCCCAAGATCACCATGGAACGCTCTATCTTGTGCACATTGCGTAGGTGCCTCCAGACATCAGCCGTGCGAATGAAACCCTTGTCACACTCTGGACACTTGTGTGGTCTGTCACTAGAATGAATGAGCTTGTGCATTCGCAAATTTGCCGCACGGAAGAACTCTTTGGCACAGACGGGACATCGGTATGAGTTTTCCACAAGGTGAGTTCGCTTATGTTCCTGCAGCTCGCTCGTACCCCGGAAAGAGGAACCACACTTCTTGCACCGATATGGCAAAGCTTCCTCAGAGACAGGCTCCAGGTCCTCATCAAACATGTCAGTGAGAACAGTGTTTTCATTATCGTCACGTAGTCTTCCCCGTGGTTTCTCAGATCGCTTGGAGGAACAGTGCTCTACACCTTTATCTTCACACTGCAGGTTAAAGTTGGTACTGGAGGGGACAAATATCCCAGTTGTACTCTCACCTCGTTTCTGGTAGTAGGTCTCATAGGTTTCTTTGTCTTCACACCGCAACTCTGCGGGAAGCTCCTGCTTACCTGAAGGTCCAGCAGAGTTGCAGTGAGGACTGCATGTCTGCGAGTAGTTCATGTCTACCTCCTTCTGGGGGCTAGATGTGTGGCCCACCTGCTTAGTGGTCCTTCTGGAATAATTTGAATGCTTCTCACCTGTGTCACAAATGTTATTCTCAGAGTCCCAGTCCACATTCACGTCCATCCTCTAAGGCATACGCTGCGTTCACCTGCAGCTCATTGATGATGTGTATAACAAGAGCTTCAAGTCTTTCATGGCTAAGTCCATCTCGTTCTCATCTCTCTTTACAGTCCTCCCTAGAAAATACAACACCCATTTCATCAGTGATTCTTCTGATGTTAACATAGGATAAAGTTATTGCAGTGAAGATTTTTTCCCGATTAAAAGAATGGAATAGACTATTAGTCATGCAGTAGAAGAAAGAGAATCATCTACTATTACAAATGCATAAAATATACATTCAACATACAAAAAACAGACTACATTTAATGAAGTTAAATCCTCTACCATAATCCAGCCTTCACTACAAATATAAATTGATAAACAATTTCCATTTTAAATTGACCTAAAGATGAGAAATCTGGGGTGCAAACACTTTGGGCAAAGTCCTACACCACAGCTGCCCCCACCACAGGTCTTTTTCAGAGGATTCATGCTTAATCCTTGTTTTTACCTTGCTAAATACAACCTAGGACCCCCAGTCACAAGGTGTTTTCTTTCAGAAACTAGTTAGGTAACGCAACGAGACCCAGAAACTGTGTCAGTCAAACAGCCAAAACCCAAAGCAATGTGTGGAAGGAGGGTCTGGAGAGCTGGGGAGCGCCTTTGGCCTCCCACGCTGACCAGTATTATTATAACCGTCTTGACGATATTCCCGTCCACCACCAGCTAGCACCAGGCAAAGCAGACTCATGCAAGGAAAGGCATGAAAAAGCTGTTCCAAAAGCGTACTAATCGCTCTCCCAGGCTTCGAAGCACAGGCAGTAATCCTCCAGAGCTGGCCCACTGGAACAGATTCAAATTCTCTGGTGCAAACTCCCTTTGCAGACCAGCCTCGCTAGCAGAAAACAGAAGTGATGATAATTGGTCAGAAACACCTGTCCGAGCCACAAACTTTTTCATGAAGACGGTGCTTTCATTTATGCCATACCAAAGCGCGGATTCTCAAGAGGTTTTCCAGATTTGTCCCAGTGCCCTCTGTTGACAGCAGCTCCACAGGGAGCTTTCACTCACCTGGTTTAAACCTGCACTCACACAGAATCGCTAGTCTAAGCTCAGAAATTGCATTTTTCCCATCCCCACGGATACCTTGGCTGCTCCTCCGACCCCCACCTTCTCCTTCCCACCCACTTTTCATATTCCCTTTACTCCCACTGTTTCTTCACTTCTTCTTAACCACTTTTGCCTGGGTCAGACCTCTCTGAATACAAACACATATAGATATAAACCCACATACACGCAAACACACACATATTTCTGCATTTCCATGCGTATATACATACAAAGCTCGCCCCTTCAGTTTCAGGAGGTTTAAACAGTTATAAAGGCACTATAGCAATGCGCATTAAGTGAAAGGTCTTATTCACATCTCGGAAAGGCCAGCTTCATTTGCGACACAAGCTGCGCTTTCTTCTTACAGACAACAAGCGGAATTAGTCGTCTTCGTCAGTCGCTGCCTGGAACAGAATGGCTCAAGTCAACCCCCCCC
>NW_009630921.1:0-37188 GCF_000690535.1 Cariama cristata | reverse complement strand
ATACTGGAAAAAAACCTAGTCCATTGTTTCCACCTGTGTGAAGCTAGTAATGATTACCATTAGCCTGGTTAGTCCTCCTGAGTTCTTACTGTGTGAAATGACATGTTTGTACTTCCACCTAGTGAGATAAAATATCAAAATCCTTTTGGTATATTCTTGCAAAACAGAGTATGTCTGATGTAGTTAAACAAAACTGAAATTTATTACAGAAGGAATTGCTAGTCATCATTTCTCTTGTCATCTTTTCTTTCTGGAAACCAGAGCCTGTAGACAACAAACATTGCTAGTGCCAACTAGCTAGAAAAATTTTTACAGCTGTGCCGCTACCACTCCTTAGTGAGATTTTTATACTGCCTGTTTCTTTCTCAGCAGTGCACTACCCAACGCCTCAGCTGAGATTAGTTCAGTGGTTATTTTGGTGGGGGAACTGATTCCTCATTCAGTTATGAAACAATTGTCCCAGGTTGTTTCCGAAGAGGAAACAAACTTTAAAGAATAAAAAGAAAGTCCTTTCTTCAGACCAGCAGGAACTAGATGTAACAGGGACAACATGAAAGAGGAGGACAGGAAAGGGACAGACAGGAGAGGGAGAACTGAACAAAAGATTGAATGTTTGGCTTCGTGGTGCTTTCTGCAGTCCTGTGACACCTTAGTTCTGTTTATGTTAGTGGTGTTGTCCTGCCTGTTCACTTTTGTTTTGGAAAGGTTTCTTTTCTCCAATGGTTCATGTTGTGCAAGGAACTCACCTGTGGGCCAAACTGAGAAATAAGGAGGGGATGAGAATGTATAGGCAGCAGAGGGGAAAGTGAAGGGTGTGACTGCTGGCACCAGCCTGGGTCCCTGTAAATTGTGGTGGTACTTCATGTAGTGTGACAAGAGCAGGAGAACATGACCCTGCACAAGTTCCTTGTTACCAAGTTGTTTGCTAAGTTCTGATTTTCCATGAACACAATTGATTTAACTCCCAATTTCTGAACTCCAGAAGAAAATTCCAGCTGAGCTGCCAGAGGTCACCATTTGAGACAGGTTCAGGTATCAGATACCTGATACCAGATTGATACCCCAGGTATCAGAGGTTAACACAGTCTCACTAGCTCTTTCAGACTGCGAGTGCAGAAACAGTGGGGCTCATGGTAATCATTTTTTGCAGTCTTAGTTATACATTATACTGCTCTAGGAAGAAAGTCTGGATCTGGAAAAGGTAATTTCCGGGGGAAGGAGACCATGGCTCCCTGAGGAAACAAATGTCCAGACAAGGGGAATTTCTGGGGGTCACAGGCCGTAGCAGACAAGAAGAGGGCTAGAGACAGACCATGGAGGTCTTGACCAGGAAAGGTAGGGTCTCCTCAGGCACCAGAGCAAAGTGGGCATTGTGATCCAGCTCAAACCTGCAATAAATCTACTGAAAAAGCAAGGATCTGCTCACAAGAACAATGCTGGCAGAAAAGTTGTGTGTGAACCGTTTGTATTTCTACTGCCTGACCTAATCATTCTGGCTTTACTTACAAAGTGAATTTTTCTAAGTCATATTTTAACAAAATCTGAGTTATTAAACTGAAAAGCCTTTTGTGTTTTGGGGGAAGTAAACTGTAGGAGGAAATTTAGCTAGATCAGTCTCAAAGCCCTGGCTGACCTGACATAGTAACATGATCCCAATTGATAGACAAGATCCAGAAACTGAGAGTTTGTACTAACTTTTACCGTATGTTGCAATCAACCTTCAGGTCTAGTTTTGCCAGTGATTCATACTAAAGACTTGATAAAGCATGTGCAGGCTGCCATGCAGCCTGTGTATCCTTTCCACAGAAATCAATAGCATACAGCACCAGAGTGTTTCTACCTCACATCTGGACACAGGTGAGGCGTACACCTGGATTTGGGCTCTGGGAAACGCTCCTGCATCCCTGTGTTCCCGTACAGCCAGTGCCATCAGAAACATCTCCAGCTTGAACAAAGATGTGTACTGGATTGTGCATACAATGCACTTTGCAGTATGAGGATAAAGGCTCTTTTCCGGCACAGCAAGAGAAAACACTTCTGTGTTATTTGGGATTTTGGGGAGGAGAGGAGGCAATTTATTTCTGCAGGACAAAATGTGCAGGATATCTTAGTTCTGCAGCAAAGTTAACAAATACATAACCCAGAATTTTGCGAGAGATTACGTGGGTGAGGTAACTTCCTAGGAGAAAAGAAGAAGAAATCTAGTGTGTTAGAATGTGTAATACATAATGCATATTTCCAAGTTGAATGTTTTCCTCTAGCACTAAACAAGGAGGTTGCACAAGAAAGTGAATAATTTTTATTATATTGTTTTGCTCTGTCCACCAAGAAGTTATCTTGAATTTAAAGAAAAACTGTGCCAGAGGGTGTTGTTGTTTTTTTGTTTTGTTTTGTTTTGTTTTATTTTGTTTTGTTTTGTTTCTTTTCTTTTTTTTTTTTTTTTAAATAATATTTTTCTTCTGTATGGTTATCAAATAACTTTAATAGCATTTTAAAGTGTAATGCAAGGAACATATAGGCATAAGGCAGTTTCCAACTGCAAAACTCAATCTGAGCAAACCAGACCACGAAATAATACAGTGTTATTTTCTGATGCTTTAGGAAAATGAGCACTTTAAAATCTTATTTTGAAAATAAAGCCTGCATACTTAAGAAAGATAAATTCAGAAGAAAACAAACAAACAAACAAACAAACACAACAAATATTGACCATCCCAATTTTAGAGTAAAGGAATCCCAGAAAGAATAGTAATTCACTGGTGAGCTACTGATCCAGGGAAAAATTGAGATAGCTGATGGAAGAAAGACTGATTTGTGATGTCTTTTGAGGGAAAGGAGAAAAATCCTGTCACATAAACAGGGTGCAAAGTGAGACCAAGCCTTCATCTCACTGTTTAAAAGACTTGTGCTGCTCTTAAAATGAAGATGTCTTTTTGCCAAGAGCGAACTTCAGCTAATGATGCATTTGGGAATGAATGTTAGCTGTCATGCAAGGTAACACACAAATGAAACCCCAGTCACTTCTTGTTCCTCAGGCAACATTTTGCAACATTTCATTCAAGATCAGATGCTATATTATTCTAGCGACTCTTGTATTAACTGCTGTAATGATGATTGCCCTATGGACTTTTGTATTAGTTGCTAGAGAAGGAAACTCAGTTGCTAGCATGTGAAGTGGCTCTGCTGACTTCACCTGGCTTTTGCTTATTTGTGTTAGCCAGGGGTTGACCTGCTGTGTCTTCACATACTTCCTTACACTCCTTACAGTCTCAGTTATGCTCCTGAGTTAAAATAATTCCACAAATACAAAACTTGCGTTACCTGTGTTAAATGCTTCAGTCAGTTTTTTCTGCTTTTGAGGACCTTTTTTTAACAAATGAGAATTAATTTTAAATACTTCTAAATACTTTTAAAGAATTGCAATTTGTGATTTATAAAGAGAACAAAGGATGGGACAATGACAGAGAAGAGAGATTTGGGAGAATTACTTGAACAAGAAGTAGAGATGTGTTTGATATGGGTTGGCTGCCCATAATTTCCTTTCTACTAGATGTTATTGAGATTATAGAGTTAGAACACCTAACCTGCTGCATTGAGAATCTTTTTAATATTACTCACACTGACATTAGTAAGTAAATATATATACAATGTTGATTTCAATGCATACTTTTGCCTTACTTTTGAGTGCTTTTAATGTTTTGCATGCAGTTAGAAAAAAAGCACCTCTGGATAAAAAATGTGCATCATTAGCAGCAGCAGTCTCAGGTAAGCACCTGTGAACTCATACTTACATTCTGCTTTAGCCTCTACTGTTCGAATTTTGCACATCTCTTTAAATCCATAAAGTCCAAGAAAAGAGAGGAGCTGTGAGGTGTGTGCTTTGGCAAACAAGCTGGAGCCATTTCATATCAGATGGCAAACTGATAACCACAGCTACCAGGGTGTTTATGCAGAGACCAAAATGAGAGGCAGAACAAGTAAAGGTGGCTCTGGTCTAAATGATGAATCTTTTGACTGGTTACGTCAATGTGAGGTTTTGTCTCACCTCTTTTTCATCCAGAAGCTTTTTCAAGAGCAGTCTTTAACTTTTGATCTTGACACACTGTTCAATGTGGGTTTACATGTTGCTGTCTGCCTGGTACCACTTTGTACCTGAACCCCAAAGAATGGAAAAATGGTCCTTGCTAGACAGCTTCATTTTAGATTTGTTTTATATGCAGAAGCAGAGTCAGTCTAGCTTTATAGTTATGTAGCTGAATTTGATCTTACAGGTCAGCTCAGCACAGAACAAAAGAAGAGGACTTTTCAGACATCATTGTTTCTCGTCAGGGTTTCAAAAAACTTCATGTAATTCAGTCAAATCTCATTGCAAAATTTTATAGTGAAACTTTGTTTGAATCCTCTGACAAAGTTCATGGCATGCTGACGGAAGAGTCTCACTGATGAAGTATCTCACAAGAAGGCAGTGATAGAGAAAGAATAATTTGAACCTTGTGTTTACACACATCTTTTATGGGTGAGGCAGTGGAAAGAACTGAATTGAAAGTCACAACCATTAAAGAACCAATATTAAAATAAGCAGGTGGGACAAAAAATGAAGTGTGAATATGTGTACATATACGTATGTACTGATTCAAAGTGTCGTGGTAGATAATTAGAGACTTAGTGACTTCATTTACTAACTATAGATCAGAAATAAAAAATGTTTCTATAAATACATTAGCATCAAAAAGAGGGCTAAGAAGAATCTCCATCGTCCATTGGATGTGAGGGTAACATAATGACAAATTATTAGGAAAAGTCTGAGGTACTTAATGCCTTCTTTGCCTCAGTTTTTAAAAGCAAGACCAGTTATTCTCTGGGTACCCAGCCCCCTGAGCTGGAAGACAAGGATGGGGAGCAGAATGAAACCCTGATAATCCAAGGGGAAATGGTCAGTGATCTGCTACACCACTAAGACACACACAAGTCTATGGGGCTGGATGGGATCCACCCAAGGGTACTGAAGGAGCTGGCAGAAGTTCTCACCAAGCCACTTTCCATCATTTATCAGCAGTCCTGGCTAACTGGGGAGGTCCCTGTTGACTGGAGGTTAGCAAATATGACACCAATCTACAAGAAGGACCGAAAGGAGGATGTGGGAAGCTACAGGCCTGTCAGTCTGACCTCAGTGTTGGGGAAGGTTATAAAGCAGATCGTCCTGAATGCCATCACATGGCACATACAGGACAACCAGGTGATCAGGCCCAGTCAGCATAGGTTTATGAAAGACAGGTCCTACTTGACTGACGTGATCTCCTTCTATGACAAGGTGACCCACTTAGTGGAGGAGGGAAAGGCTGAGTATGCTGTCTACCTGGACTTTAGTAAAGCCTTTGACACTATTTCCCACAGCATTCTCCTGGAGAAACTGGCTGTTTATGGCCTGGATGGGTGTACTCTTCGCTAGGTTGAAAACTGGCTGGATAGCTGAGCCCAAAGAGCGGTGGTGAATGGAGAAAAATCTAGTTGGCAGCTGGTCACAAGTGGTGTTCCCCAGGGCTCAGTACTGGGGCCAGTATCTTTATCAATGATCTGGATGAGGGGATCGAGTGCACCCTCAGTAAGCTTGCAGATGACACCAAGCTGGGTGGGAGAGTTGATCTGCTTGAGGGTAGGAAGACTCTACAGAGGGATCTGGCCGAGTCCGACAACATGAGGTTCAACAAGAACAAGTGTCGGGTCCTGCACTTTGGTCACAACAACCCCATGCAATGCTACAGGCTTGGGGAAGCGCAGCTGGAAAGCTGCCCAGCAGAAAAGGACCTGGGGGTGTTGGTCGACAGCCAGCTGAATATGAGCCAGCAGCGTGGCCAGATAGCCAAGAAGGCCAATAGCATCCTGGCTTGTATTAGAAATAGTGTCAACAGGAGGTCTAGGGAAGTGATTGTCGCCCTGTACTCGGCACTGGTGAGGCCACACTTCGAGTACTGCATTCGGTTTTTGGCCCCTCACCACAAGAAAGACATTGAGGTGCTGGAGCATGTCCAGAGAAAGGCAACAAAGCTGGTGAACGGTCTAGAGAACAAGTCTTACGAGGAAGGGCTGAGGGAACTGGGATTGTTTAGCCTGGACAAAAGGAGGCTGAGGGGAGACCTTATCAATCTCTACAACGATCTGAAAGGAGGTGGTAGCCAGGTGGTCGTCGGTCTCTTCTCCCAAGTAACAAGTGATAAAACAAGAGGAAATGGCCTCAGGTTGCACCAGGAGGGGGTTAGATTGGCTATTATGAAAAATTTCTTCACCAAAAGGGTTATCAGGCACTTGAACAGGCTGCCGAGGGAAGTGGTGGAGTCACCATCCCTGGAGGCATTTAAAAGATGGGTAGACATGGTGCTTAGGGACATGGTTTAGTGCCGGACTTGTCCGTGCTAGGTTAATGGTTGGACTTGATGATCTTAAAAGACCCTTTCCAACCTAAACGATTCTGTGATTCTATAATTCTAATATACAGTGGCTACTGGAGAATGTTCACAACTGTTGTGTTATCACAAAGCTCTGTAAACATTTGGAAGTCTTTTCCATATTTCTTCATCAAAAAGAAGAGTTTTTGTAAAGTAGAAGAAAAAAAAATTGCTCACATTTTAAAATATTTATAAGAAAAGTACTGACCTGTGATTATCCTTCAACAATGTGTCTGTTTTTCACTCAGCTGTAATAAAAGTCTGGACTCTATGTAACAAGAACTGCTTTTAAAGAATTACATTATTTGCACGGTATGCATATGGTCTCTTCTATAATTTTTTAAAATTCTTCAAACAATTTTTGGTAACAAAAGGAGATTATACGAGACCTCACAGATTTATTTACTTCTACTAGAATGAGAATCACATATAAATTGTGTACAGATTTTCTTTGTATTTCTGTGTAATTACTAAGTCATATATGAAACCTTCTTTCCTTCAACACAGCAGAAGCAAATAACGTCCTTACCCTTTAATTCAAATGGTTGTCCAGAAGGCAGTAAACTCTCCTTCAAGAACTGCATTTGTAACTCTTGTTTCATACTTTTTAGCAACTCTTGTTTCATACTTTTTAGCTAAAATACACATGCCATAAAATTCAGAGCTTGGCCTGTCTACTTACAATCACTGAAATACTTCAACCTCTGCATGACCGACCTAGCTCTGGTCCGCGATCAGCCTTAGGTGGCTTCTGTGTTTGTAACTCTCTTAAATATGTAAAAGAGCATAACTGGTTTCTTTCAGTGAATCTGAATGTCTAAAAAAACCCCAATACCTTCAGTAAGATCACTTTGTCTTTGGATGGATCCATTCTAGGACAGCCTTGCCGCATAACAGTGTTTGGAGCAAAAAGCTCAAACTACCCCAAATGGGAGCTGAGAGCTAGATGTTGGAGGGTTGATTGGGATAGCAGCAGAACTGCATCAATCATCTGATCAAACTAATTTGTAGGCTGAACAAGTTGTCCTTGCTGACTTAGCATAGGTAAGATTAATATACTGCTTCATATCCCCAGGACACATAGTCTCACCTTTCCTCTCATTTTTCATCTATCATCTCCTTAATCCTTTAGAACTTTGTTTCCTTTTATTTTTTTCTTTCCTTTTTTTTTTTTTTTTTTTTTCATTATTGGTAGAGCTGTTATAACTCACTCTTTTTCCACCTTTAATTCAAGAAAGGCTGACTTTCACCTCTATCTGGGGGCTTCACAATATCTTATACAGCTCTTGAGACCTCCTGCTGAGCAAGCAATCACTGCAGCACATCAGGAGGAGATTCAGCCCTCTGCTGCTCTTAAGAAAATGACTGAAATGTACTGTTCGCACCTTCCTCTCTTCTCTCATTGTTAGCTTAGATCTAGAGAGCCCTATATATTCATGTTTTGACATCCCTGCATAGGAACCACTGGACAGATGCTGCAATCACCGAAGCTTTGCTGCTTTAGACTAGTTAGTATTTTGTCCATAGTTACGTGAAAGAGGAATGTTTCAATGACGTTTTAGCTGAATAATATCAGTTAGTTGGGAAGACTTGTGTGACACAACCTGGATTTGCGGTGGGGGGAGCTCAAGGTATTTGGGTGGGGAGATGTGAAGTGTAGAAAAGTAGGGAGGAAGGGGGAACTTCCCTGGGTTGTAAAGGTCAGAAGTATTAAGTGCCAGGTCTGCCAAGTTCAGAGATGAGCTTTCAGCCTGAATCTTTCTTAACACAGCAGAGTGCCTGGATTTCATCTCTCTTTCCTCTCAGTGAATGAATACGGATTTACTGCTGCAGAATGGATTGATCCCCAAATCTACTGTTCTATGACTAAGGCAATTAGGATGAGCAGGGACCTCAAATTCCCACATTAGCTGTGAGGACCATAACTAGCCAATGGAGCACTGTCTGTTGAGGTCCTTGTCCTCATCCTTTGATACAGCAAAGCATTTATATAAAGATTAAATTAACAAAGTCATTTATCCAGTAAGAATGGGTTAATAGTAACTTTTACACTAATCAAAAAATACTATGTGACTTATAGTCAACTTCCCAGAATCCTGCTGATTTCAATGGGAGAAAAATTGGTAGAGTGGGATTTGTTTTAGAGTACTAACTAGATAGCTGAAATCGGTTAAGCAACTTACATAGCATACACCTGCTGTCTTTAGTCAATACCCTACAGGGTTGTTAGTCCCATCCTATAACAGTTGTTAGAATTTATCTTTCTCTGTAAAAGCCTGATTTCTCTACTGATTTAAAAGCACCCTGGTTGGCTAGATCAAACTAATTCATAACTCCTGGAAATTTCCAGGATGACGCACTTCAGTCCAGCTCCTAAAGAAAGCAGCAAGTCTTAAAGTGACCTTTACAGGACAAAGCTTTACTGACCACCTTAACAACCCATCATATCCTTGACCAGCTGTAATTCAGTAAATCCAGAGGGGCTGGTTCTCCTCAGGGTTGTTGCCCAGGTATGATGACAGACCTATACCACCAGAAAAGTACTGGCATGAAAAGAGGAGTTGTTCATGTCTTTGTTTCCTAACCATGATCAAAAGAATATATTTTGTTTCTTCTTTCTTGATTTTCCCTTCTTATTACTCCAGTCTGTTCCCATCTTACAGCAGCAGTGATGTCAAACCTTCATTGGGCAATACTGGATTCAAAGACAGGAGCAGGAAAATGAAGGGAAACAGACCTCTGCCCTCAAAATGAGCATTGATTGTTGCTCCTGTTAACAGCGCTGATTGGCTGCTCAGGGAAAAATTGTTACGATTTGGAAAGTCTCATTGGCAGGGATAATTGCTACCCAGCCCAAAGCCGTTGCAAGGCACCGCTTCTTGACCTGGCAAACCCTTCCTCCAGCAGATGGCATTCATAGCTCATGTCTCCCTGATATGCACCAAAATCACACTGAGGATGCCTGTGCCCAGTCAAAGCTCTCTTAGTTCTGATCAGTGTGCACGACTGCCTATTTCAACTCTACACTAAAATGATAATCCAAGCATCAGTTTCTTATAAAATAATAAAAGGAAAAAAGGCTATAAACAGCAGCTGTTTTGAAAAATTTGGGCTTTTTGTTTTAAAGAAAAGCCTTGGGCTGCTATCACTTTTATTTTCTTTCTATTATGATGCCTGCCAAGTAGATTTTCAGGAAAATAAAAACAGGTCATGAAACTGAGTGTATGTGTGCATGTGTACTACTATAAAATAAAGCTACTTTAACTTTTTTTGCCTTTCTCTAAGCTAGGGATCCCCTGCTGAATCTTATTTTATATAACACGTGAAGTCCCAGGAAAATATATTGCATTTGAAAAGATGGGATATTAATCACAAGAAATAATAATAATAAGGCAGAGATTATGCAACATTTGCTCCTTTTACCCTGATATATAATGAGAAAATCCCTTCTGAGCTTCCATCAAGGCCCACCATGTTGTATTTCTTTCAATAGGCTCCATGCTGACAGGATTGCACATGCTAATTAAGGTCTTGGAATAGGCAAAGTGAATATTATGAGTTCTGTGGAATCCTGTTTTTCTATTCCAAGGACTCTGGAAATTGAAAACAAAGAACCTATCAGTGGCTACAACTTGTGAAATATATGGAACTGTGTATTAAATCATCGTCCTAGAATATTTTGTGCCATTTGTTTCTATTACCTTCTAATGAATATTAATCCAACCTCCCAATTTTGTGAGGAAAAGAAACACTTGTCATAGACATAATTCATGCACACAGAGGCAGAAACTCAGAACTCTGTCAGATTCAAATTAAAAACATCAGAAAGGATAATTTAACCAGAATAGCTACTGCACCAAGTGAATACAGAATGAGGGAGAAATTATCCCGAGATTTGATCCATCTACAATTTGCTGCACTTTATTTAAAGATATGAGTGTGTACAACATATGCTTTTAATTACAAATGTTCTTATCTATGGTCTCTCAAAGTGTTTTAGTGCTTTTGAATACTGGTCAAAAGAAGTTCCCAGGTATGCTTGCATGAAGGAGTAATGCAGTTAGGGAAACATATGCAGTGGTATTGCAGAGCATGGTACTTTGGTGAAAATAATAGCTGATTAAGGAAACTAGTGATGGAATTTAGGGACTTGCCGTTGTCCAACATTGTTTCAAATCTGTCCTTCTTTGGTACTGACTGAGAACTAGTGGCAGCCGCTGACCATTTATATAGTCTCTGTGAATTGATTTGGCCTTAATTAAGGTTTTGATGCAGATATCAGGGTTGCCGAGAACAGCGAAACAACTGGCAGTGGCCAGCAATTTCCTGGCAGAAGGCTCAGAGAAAGGGAAAGACTGGGGGATTTCAATGCTAGGCTGCTAGTCTTATGCTCGAAGGAGCTCAATGTAGTTCTTTTGTGTATCATGCCTTCTTCAGCTGACTCGGGAAAAGTGATTTTAATATTTCTTTGCTTCACTTCATGACTCACAGCTTCCCCATACTAATGTTTCTTTGCTTGAAAAGAATTCACTGGCTGTTTTTCCTTCTGGCCCAAAGCATTGTAATATCCATTGTGAGTACCTCATCGTGTCTAGGTGAGAACCTTTTCCCAGGTCAGGAGGAAGTTACACATGTGGTTATTATACTTAAAAAGGGAAGAGAAGATCTTGATTTCCAAGACCTTTCTACAGTATCATTTTGGCAACCTCAGAACAGGTGCCTATGTTCTTGAAAAGATGGAATCAGGTTCTTTTACATCAGTTTTTATTTACCACTTTCCCTTAATAATGATTATGATTAGAGGCTAATACAAAATATTTGCGGTTGGGAGGGAAATTTTTGGTGATTTAGTTCTGTCCCAGAAGTCAACAGCTTTCTGCCAAATAATTCATATGTCTTTTTGTACCATTCTCTGTCTTACAAAAGTGTAAGAACACACTAAGTGTTGTTCTAGCTGGGTATTAGTGGAATTACATATACTGTAGTTTTCTCTGTGTTGTGATCTGTACTCACCTTATCAGAAGTATAAGAATAATCTTAATCCTAAAAACCCCTGGTAGAAGTTGGCAGAGATCAGAGACATTTAACTGCTGAATCTTCAGACTTTTGCCATTAACTTACATTCATGCAATATCCAGCCTTTGGCTACTGACTTTATGTGATTTTTTTTTCTTTTTCCCCTGGTGATAAAAACAGTAACTACACACTAACAAAATCCTAGCTTAGTTGGTAGGCTGAGAATGACTGTCATGACAAACTGAATGTAAACTAGACTATCAAAATCAAATTACTTAGGAAACCTGGGAGCAACACCTCATTTGTACCCTTCCCGTCACAGTGTCTGAGCTGCATAAGAGAAGTTTTTGCAGCTGCTTTAACATGTTCACTACCCAGGAGGGAAGCAAAGACATTCTAAGCCTGGCGAAAGACTTTCAGAAAAAAAGTCAGAGATGTTTTTCCTTACATGCCTTTGTTATGTTGTACAAATTACAATTTTAAATTTCCTGCACTTATTTTCTATTTGTTATGTTTATGGAATATATTTGATTCATATGATTATTTAAATGTTTAACTTCAGGAATTTTCTGTCTTTGTGATATCTAATATTCCAAAAAGGAGATTTGAGGAAGGCTATTAAATGTTATTTGAAGGTCCTTACCCTTGAGGATATGAAGAGACAGCTGTCTTCTGCAGTTCTGTTGTACACTTTGGGGGGAATAACTGGCCTGCCTGTGATGTTTATGTCCTCTAGCCTATTCCTCTCTCAGCTTTGCATCTATCTTTTCCTCTTTTCCACACAGTTTTGCTTTACAAAAGACTTTTTCTTTTTTAAGACAGAGCCACCTTTGCAGTTGCTGCAGTAATTGCAAAGCCCTTGTTAGAATATTCTGATAATGATTTGATGCTGTTATCAGTTGGAAGGGATTTCTTTTCTCTTAGTTCTCTGAACAGCTCTTTCAAGGTGTATAAAGTTGTACAGAAACTACCTTTTTGTTATATCTGCTGTTGATGTATTGCTCTCTATTGCTTTTTTGTTTTCAGCAGCTCATTTGCAGTCTGTACTTCTGATTTCTTTCCTGGATTTATGTTATCATTAAGTTAATTATAATGTCTGTCCCTTATTTCCTCAGAATCTGATGCTGAGTGATGTTTACTGAGGGCTTCTCCAAAATGCTCTACCTTATCTACTTTTTTGACAGATGGAGGTTTGAAGTTTTTTGGTTGTACCCATTTATAAGCATTTTTTCTTCATTGCTTTTGACTGATCCATTTATTCCCTTGCAACTTCCATCTGGAGTTTCATTCTTCCCACATACTGCGCTTTCCTATCATAGCAGTGTTAGCTTCAATTTCTGTTTCCAGTGTAACTCCATTTATCTCTTCTTCCATTGACTCCTTGAATTTGCTGCTTGCTTGTACTTCCGTTCTGTTTTGTCTGATGCTTGCCTGGTCGCGGCACGGAGATTCATCCTGTCACCACATTTGCTTCCCAGTAAGATTTCTCAGCTTATCTAGTTCTTGCTCTGCACATTCTCCATTTTTCTTCTGTTCCTCTCTGTGTTTCACTTTGCCCTACTCTGATTCTATCTTGAATCTGGTTTTTATTCAAAGAGGAAATCTCTGTGTAATCTTCTGTGTACTCTGAATTTTGTGTTGCTTTTTTTTCTTCTTCTTAATTATTTATTTTCATTTACATTTTTACTTCATTTTAGCTGGTCTATGTTTCCTGGTATTTTGCACAGATGACCAGACTGGGGAAACAGTACAACTGTGGTTTATATGACCACACATTTTGATATCTGTTAAATTCTGTGATACTTGTTTTTTTAATGAGAGGAAAGAGTACTTTCAGCTCTACATTTTGGGTATAAAGCACAAATTAACAGTTCTTTATTTTCTGTAATTAATAATTCCTAGCCATTGTTACTTGTTTTGCCTCTAGTTACCATATTGAGTGCTAGCACACGACTTACGTTAAGAAGTTGTATTTTGGAGTCTGCCACTCCCATGACAGAAGTGATTTTAAAACTTTTCTTTGTTCGCACTTCGGACATAAGACAGCGTAGTATGTGTAATGTTTAGGAACCTTGTCTGAAATCTTGCATTATCTTATAGATTCATAGGTTTGCATTTGATGAATGACTTTTTCCAGAGCCTGTCATAGTGAGCACTCCTCCAATATATGCTGTTTGTCTCTGTGGAACAGGGTTAATACAGCCTTTCCTCTCTTGCATCTGACTCCAGCCTACCAGCTTGGATTTCAGGTCAGTAGCTGTCCATCTCCCTCACAACGACTCTAGTTTCTGATTTCAAAAACCTCCTTTTCAAAATCAGGAATTATCAGGTTACGCATTTCTCTCCCAGCCAGCACAAATGTTTTCAGGGTCCTGATTTTTGGAATTGGCCTCTTCAAGGAGTGGTTGAGGACCACTTCTTTTTGCAAGAAAAATCAGTGACACAGGATGTGAGGCTAGGGGGGACAGTAGTGCTGTCAGTACGTGCTGACCTCCTCGCCCTCTCCAACCTTGGCATCACAGTTGTGGGAATGTGCCCTGGGCAGGCCAGGCTGCCTGCTCGTCTGACGGTCTTGCCCCTTAGGCTTGCATATACTGGGGTCACACTGAGCACTGAATATCACATTTCACTCTCTCCTTGCTCAGTATTTTAATGAGAGGCCACAGTAATAATAATGGCACACATGTATTTGCCATTTACAACTTCAAAGGAGTAGAAAATAGGACTTAGACTTAAAGCACACATGTATTTGTAAGGTTTTTTTTTCTAGGGAAAGGCCAAGCTGGGAAAATTCTTGAAGTAAAGTTGATGTTTCACTGTGGAGCTCTGGGCATGTGAAACAAGATTTGAAATGAAAATGATTTTGTGACAGTAACTCTACAAAGCTTGTTGCAAACGCAATAATCTTGTAAATAGGTTACCTAGGTATCTAGAGACATTTAGAATGGCATATTACCTTTTTTTGTTCTTTTTTGCTTTGACCTTTTTGTAATATCTTCTGTAGTTTGATTCATACCACACAGAAAAAAAAATAATTAATGAATGTTGAATATCCTTGTTTTTCCTGTCATGTAATCCTTACCCTTTTTCTAAACAAACACTAGGCAAACCAATTCTAGTCAGTCATGTACAAATAGATTTCCCTCTATATCAGTATAATTTTGCTGTGAACTATGCCATTATATTAATTTGAATTTTTATTCACTTTCTTCTTTTCTGGAAATACTTAGAATCTGCATATTATAATAAGAATAGTAATTATATTCTCTAGAGTAGATGTATTACCTAAGAACTATGCATTAGCTGTGGCACTTATTGTATTTGAGGTTTAGAAAGGAAAATAGAGACTTACAATTATTAGTTAAATTATTTATGTTGTTATAAATAAATAAATCAATAAAATATCTACTCATTAGACCAGTGCAAAATAAAAGAATTTCAGAAGCAAAATGAATCTATCATAGCCATTTAGATGCTAATACCCAGCTTCAGCTTACACAGCTGTGTTGAATGGCTGGCTGTTTTACCATATCTGAGCTTTGGAAATTCTCCAAATAATTGAACAATACATTGAACTTCTGTAATTTTTAATTGCTAGCTAGCTGCTGTTTGCACAGCCATTTCAATTACTGATACATATGGGGACAAGAAATTGTAAGACATGTATGTAAGCCACAGCTTCCCCTGCAAATCCCTCTAACCAAAACCTTCTCTTCCAGGAAAATATAAATCTCCTGTGGGTATTTTTGTGGCAAATGTGCTACTGAGAATGACTTTCTGTAAAAGTCTTCTTAAAAATTAGTTGACATATCTAGGTAGAAGGAGTTGAGAATAATACAGGAGACTGACTTACAAGCACAACTTTTTCACAAAGAATTGTAATACAGACTGAAGCCCAAGCCTTGAGAATGATGCTTATCCTCTAGTCTTCTCTATGGACTATTAGTAGAGTCATTCACAGATACTAATAGACATAATGTTTAATTTGCATTAAGCCTTCCTGTAAGTGGGTAGGCAACAAATCCATGCTAGTGTTGATTTCTTCCTTTGATGTAGATACCAGTGAACTAGAAAACACTGAGGAGAAAGCAAGAGCTGGCAAAATAGCAGCTGCTTAGAAATTCATGAATCTTTGCGTAAGGGGGACCACCTGAATGAATATCAAAAGAGTTGGCTGTTCTTCCTATTATTCAAATGCCAAAAGTGAATTTAAGTCCTCAGATTCCCCTAGTGACAAAGAAAGTCAATATCAATCTTGTTCTCGTTTTTCTAGTGTCTAACATCACTTATTTGGTGCTGGTCTCTCTTTTCCATTATTCTGTTTCCTTTGTCTTAATTTTCCCTTATTTATATCTACATTTCTACTTCCATCCCCTCAGAAATACACTTACCCCAGAGCCCACTGACATCTTGCTTCTTGTGTAGAAAATATATTCTTTTAAAGAAAAGAAAGAAACAAATAAAAGAAATCCAAGTATGTTAATTGAAAAGGCATTTTTTAGGAATTTTTCTGCTGAATTTCCTTTCCACTCCAAGCCTTCTTAAATTTTCCATTGTCTTCTTTATTTTTTTAACTGATTTTTTTTCCTTAAGTTGCTTGTAGTTACCCTGAGTAGATAGCTGGGAATGCGCAATGAAATTTATACTGCTAAGGACAAATGCAGCTGAATCATTCATAAAGGGGGTTGCAGTAACAGTTAACTGACTGTTTTCCTGTCTAATGCTACCAGGCCTAATGTTTCAGAGGCTGTGATGCTGTTTTCCTTCCATGGTGTGTGCGCTGTTCCATGTTCCTCTCAGTATTCACCAGCAGTCAGACATGTTGCATCTGAGGAACACTGCTTTCTGCATAGCAAGGTTTAAATTTTGTGAATGTTAGACCTTAAATGTATTCTTGTTAAATAATGTCCCATAATGTATGTATGGATAATAATTAAAAACCAAACCAGTCGGGAATTATGAGATTCTATATTAAATTATAATATAGTCCTTCCCTGGGCTGTTCTTGTTGACAGCAGACTTAGCTGCAAATTCACACAGCAATACCACCACATTTTCTGCTTTGTAAATCTTGCTAACAGGTAATGGGGATTGTCAACCAAATTTATCTAAACAGATATATATCAGTGAAAACACTTACTGCGTGGGTATTCTATTCCCATTGATACAAAAAATACACCAGTTAGACAGAAGATTTTTCCTTCAAAACTCAGTATTTGGGTTAGAAGCAAGAAAAAAAGAAACTATTTCAAGGGAATACTTTAATCACAAAACCCGTTGCAATGAGAACAGCGAGTCAGGGTTTGCTTAACTGAGTTAGTCTGGATCAATGAAGTCTAAGTAGGTGGGATTCTTCTGTTCTGTGTACATAAAAAAAAAAAAAGTGAGATCCAAATCTTGGAATCTGGCCTCTGTATCTGGAGAGCATTAATAGGTGAAACATTCTGGAAAAAAAATCTCAGTGAGCTGGTGCAAATTAGCTAAGAGCCTCAAGCAAGATACAACTGTGTTTCCCTCTGCTGTTAGGCTATTTTGTGTTAATCTCTCTGTGTCTCTGTCTTTCTCTCACTCTTGCATGCTATCAAAGCAACAAGTAAGTTTTAGGTCCCACAGCAAGTCACACCAGCTAAAGGTATTTACGGTCAAATTTTCTATGTTTCTATAAAAACTAGCTCAAAACATACATACAAGAAAAACAATGAGATCTTCAGAGAAACAGGCAAAGATTAAATTATTAAGCTTTAGTGGCTTGCCTAAATGGTTTACACAGAAGTTAAGAGTACTCGATTGTTGCTCAGCAACTTTGAAAATACAGCAGTTAATTAGATACTTCACATGCTTAGAGAACTAAATTTAGGCAGCCATTGATTAAAGACATTTGTTCGTACTCTTTCCAGTTGAGATTTCTGCATTTACGTATGATAAACTACTAATGTGTGATGGTCTTTATTGTGGGTGTTTTTCAACCTCTTGTTCAGATAGGAAAATCTAGTACTAAACAATGGTTTTAGCTGCTTACTGAAGCCTAACAGAATCCAAGATAAATACTAAGCAGTTTCTTTTGTGAAGGCATATTTCTTTTCCTTTTTAATTGTGATAACATTTAAATATCTCTGCTTAGAGTTTCAGCAGAACCTTGGAAAGGCAGTGGTAAATGAAATGAAAAAAACTATAAGAAGTGGAAAAAAAAGTAGATTCCAATGGTTTTTTGATTCTTATATCCTGAGATAAATCCATATATCCTTATATCCATAACAGAGTTGTTCTAGTTTGATAGTGTGTCTCTTCTAGTGACTGGAACTAAATATTTTATAGGAAATTTATGAAATTGTAATGTGTAAGCACTCTAGGATTCACCACCCACTTTAAAAATCCCGTGCTAGTCTCTTCATTTAATGTTAGACCTATGTAACAACATGTGTTTCTTCTGAACTTTCTTTGGAGTAATGCAAGCAAGGGTCAGATACTCTCTGAAGGTAGTTCCCCATCCTATCTTCAAAATTATTTTTTAATTTAAAGGTATCTCTGTCTACCTTCATATGAAGAAGTGGAAAAGCCTGTTTAGGGGAAGAAATTTAGGTGTTTTCACCTGAATGCTCAAAGTTGCCACTCAAATTCATAGTGGCTGCAGGTTTGGCAGGTTAAGTTGGAATAGAGCTGTGTAACAAGGGGAAGAGACACTTTCACGCAGTGGCTGTGCTTCAAAATTGCTGTAGCAGTGTATTAATGTTATGTAAAGCCATTGCAGCAGGAAAAGGAAATTTTTACCAATCAAGGCCTTAATTAAGATACAAAGTTAAAATCCAAATAAACAGTAATACTTCTTTTGCAGTGACCCTGAATGTTACTGCTTATCCCCAACAGAATTTTCTAAAGCATATATTATATTTTAAGCTTCACATAATATTCTTTCATCTTTATCTCTTCTTGCATTGACATCCAAGTTTCTCTGTGTTAGCTGCTACTGCTTTTTCTGCCTTCCTGTACCCCCCACCCCCCCCTTAACAAAGGGAACCAGCTTGCAGTTTAGAGACTGTACAACACTTTCTTGGAGACATGAATTGAAAACATTTTTCCAAGTGATTCTACTTGTCTGAATCCGACTGCATTTAAGACAATTTTTTTAAACCCCAGCTTCTCACACACTGAAAATTTATGCCTGTTTTCAAGCTATCTGGCCTTGCTGATGGTGAAGGGCACAGTGTTAGTACGTGATTTTAAAGCACTGACAAGTTTTGAACTTGCTTCAGATTTGTGCTTGTTACTGTTGGTCGTTGGTAACTGGCAAACATAATGTTTATTATCCAGCACATGTTGACTAATAATTGTGTGTGTTTTGCTCGGGATACTCTGGTGAGCAATTTTATCTTTGGGATAAGTCATTTGTGGAAGAGGATTGTGGCACTGTTACATTTTTCCTCTTCATATTTCCAACATTTATAGTGCGATGTAGGACCAAAGTGTTAAGATCTTTTAGTGAGTAATTGTGGAAATGACATTGCTAAGAGAAATTACTTCTCTTTTTAAAGGACTGGTAAATTGGAGTTCCCATCTGGAGTGGATGCAACTTTCCCACTTGCTCACAGAGTGCAGAATCAGGCAGGGGATGCAGCAACAGCACGAGACATTTTAAAAATTGAGCCATGATACCGCAGATGCCTATTCCGGTGATACAAACCCAGGGAGTTTTACAGATGCTCATGCTGTCATTCCCCCTGCATGACAGTCTGTGAAGCAACCCAGGGCACATTCTTTAATATCCAAAATGAACAGTCCCTTTTCCACCAGGTGATATTCACGCTCTGAAGTTATGGGTTGATCTTTCAGCAAATCCAGCTTTAGAATGCCAAAACCACAAGAAACACAAAATACAAAAGGCTGATACAGCACAAACTGATATAGCACAAACTGATACAGATTTATTTCCCCTCTTTCTCTTTGCTTTGACTTCTTTACCCCCTCTTAAGCAAAGAACAAAGTCCAGCACCCAAAGAAAAGCAACAAGAGCAACAAAAATGCTCTATTCCTGCAGGCTTTCTGCCAGATCAGCTCTCATCTGTCCTTCTACATCCAGTAGAAACTCTACACTGCATCCTCTACCAAATTTGTCAGAAAAGCAGTTTTATATTCTTGCCAGACCTGGATTAAATTTGTATTGCTGAAAAACCCATGGTCGTGCTGATCTGATATTAACTACTGTGAAACCGCAACACCGAGTATCTTCTGTGACACATGTTCTCTCTCTTCTTTACATTTCAATTCCAACCATGAAATTTCCTTACAGCTGTGGAAACCTTTCCATGGTGGGATTGCTGACAGGAAGCTGACCTCAGGATGACTGCATGGTGTTATTCTCAACTCAGTGTAAATTTGGAATAGCCATGCTCATGTCAATAGAAATGTGTAGAATAAACTGGTCAGACTCCGCAAAACCTGAACAGCTTGTGGGTTTTTACTTAGAAATGGTAGACGAAAATCCCACTAGTTGTATCTTACTGTTGGGAAATAGATTATTAAAATTCCCTTACTTGGGCAGGAACTATTTTGTCAAGATAAGATTGATCCCAAAAGTAGAAAATTCTAGGATGTTATTACAAATTTTGATTTTTGAAGTCAACCTAAGAAAGTAAACCATTGTGTTTCACACACAGTTCTCTACCAAACAAGGCAATGAATGAAATAAACCTCTTCAAAACTGGGTTTCAGGATAAGAGATGGTTTATCTACCTGAGTGTAGTCTGGCAATCTTTCATCATCAGGGTCAAATTAAGCATTTCCTCTCTATTCTAAATTTTCATCCCCTGGTCTCCATCTCACTTCTTTCATTTTCTTACCAGCAGCTTATCTGAACATATTACAACTGAGTGCAAGAATATTGACATGATGATGCTGCAGTGGTGCTTTTGCCAAGCCAGGAAAGAATCAGCTGGAGCTGAGAAATGCTGACCTGGCCTCAAAAACCACTGAGAACCTCTGCCGCTGTCAGCGTCCATCTCACTCTGATCAGTTCATGTTTCCTGACAGCATTGTCGATGTTGAACAACAGCAATTGCTAAAGGCCTTGTAACAGACTCAGCAGGACAGTGAAAGCAAGTAACCCAAAACGTCTGTATTAAAACAAGTGGTAAGTGCAAACAGAAAATGTGCAAGTGGTGGCAGAAAGCATGAAACCACAGGTAGTCACAGCCAGCATTCACCTAACCTATTTTTTTTAAGATAGACCCATGCAAGATGGCTGGAGCAGACCTGATAACTCACCTGCCGGAGCCTGTGGGTCCCTCTGTAAGCCTACTTACTAATGCATACGAATGGTCAATAAAATTTGGTGGATAATAATTTTCTACCATGCCAGTGAGCTGAAATACCTCGGTGAGAGGTTTGATGAACACCAAGACTGGTGGAAAGCAGCAGGTAGACTACTCAACTAAGAGCAGGTAGGGAGAGGAAGTGAAATCTTCCTGGTAGTAGTGAGCATCAGTAAAACTCTGCCCAAAAGGACACAAAGGGCAAGAGCTGCATGGATTAAGAAAATCTGGAAGAAGGTTAAGACTACCTCAGGAGAAGGTACTTTACCCATTTAATTTAGAAAATAATGACAGCAAGAGGTGGTGAAAAAATTCTCAAGCAAATAAAAATTTTCAACCAGAAGTCACCACTAGCACTACCAGTGAATGAAGAATACTTTGTGGAAAACATTGGTGGAAGTCCAGCTTGGCACTCTACTGAAGATTTGAGAGAGCAGTCTCTACAGAAAAGAATATTTTAAAAATCCTTCACCCCATATCCTGCCTCTCCTCCCTGTTCCATCCTTAGATTTCCCAGGCTATAAATTTGTGGTGCTGTGCTGCAAATTGTATCATGGAAAATATATTTCCAAAAACACCTCCCTTTTTGGAAAGTTGTTTCTTCTGGAATCACCTCCTGAGATGGCTCTTAGATTATCCAAGTCATATTTCTTAGTATTTACTAATTTCTGAAAAGTGTTTTTCTCACCACCACTAATTAAACAGAAAATTCCTTTCATGACCTTCACTATGAAGATCTAAGCATGTCAGTGTTACTCTGATGATGATTTTTATTGCTGTGTTTCAAAAATTTTCTCCAGATTTAGAAAGTCAGCTAGGGCAACATTTTAGTGCAGTAACAGGAGATTATGAATGACTGGACTGCATCTTATGAAAGACTTTTAGGCTTTGGACACATCTTTGGTCGTACTGCAGAATGCCTTGAAAGCAACAGGTCACTACCTATTCAGATATTGCATGGTCTCCAGGCATGGATTAAGAAAGGAATTTAGATTCCAAAGGAGATAGAGTTAGGTGAATTATGGAACACATTGAGATGTGGGAAAGAGGATCAGCAGTGGTGGATGGGACTCCTGGAAATTGTTTAAAAGCAGATCCAGGTACAGCAGGTTGCTCGGGGCTGTGTCTATTTGAGTTCTGAATACTTCCAAGGGTGGAGAGCTCCATCCTCTCCGGACAAGTTGCTCCAGTGTTTGACATCCCTCACGCTAAAAATATTCTTCTTTATCTGGGCAAGTTGCTCTAGTATTTGACAATCCTCATGCCAAAAATATTTTTCTTTATATCTAGTGGAGATGGCTGTGCCTCAACTTGTGTCTGTTGCATTTTGTTCTGCCCTCATGCACCTCCAACTTCTTTGTAATCTGCCATTAGGTAGTTGGAAACAGCAATAAGATCTCCCCTTCACCTTCTCTTCCCTGGACTGAACCAGCTCATCTCACTCAGGTTCTCTTTGAATGTCCCCAGCCCCCAACTATCCTAGTGGCTCTATTCCCTCCACTTTCCCAGAACCAAAAGCAGCAGTAGAGGTTCCTGTGTATCACCCACACTAGTCTGTATTCCTTTCCCTATTACTCTTGTACTAGACAAAGAATTACCTGAAAATCTTGCATAATTCTTGATTTTTTGTATTTTTAATTTTTTTTTTCTGGTTTAAGACATAGGAGGTCAAGTACAACTGGTTATAGTAGCACACAGGAAGGCTGTGTTCCTCCTAATTGCCATGCCACACCAAGAAAAAAGAAAACCTTGTCCTATCAGGTTGACTTCAGTCATGAAAGAGAAAACAGTTACACAGAATTTGGGTATTATTTAAAAGGAATAGGTTCTGCTTGTGTACTTGCACTATTGCAGACTGAATACAGGCATTTCTTCTTCCTTATGCTAGGAAAATCTTACTAGTTTTTTTATCTTCCACATTTTTCCTTTGTTCTGTTCATTCTTTATTTACAGATCTGTGTTCCCAAAGACTTCTCTTTGTTGTTTTGTATGAGAAAGTCTCTGTCTCTGAGTTTTAGGGTTAAGAAATAGCTGTACATTCAAAACATGCTTAAATTTCCATGCTTTATCATGCCTAAATTTCCCAGGTTTCTGTTTAGGGCTGAAGATGATTAATTGTTTCTGAAGAGAAGTACAGACTAAGTTCATCTCAAATGCTCTTCCTAACACTAAAGAAAAGATTTTTTTTTTTTCTTTTTAAAAAAACATATTTAAAGGTCTATCAGTGTCTTGTGGAAGAAGGTTCCTTTGAATCCAGTAAGACTCCCTGAATTGAACCTCACTAAAGTGAATACTGGCTGAATTCTGACATCAGTGCCAAGCCTAAAGTTGTGGTATTCCTTAGATCTTAAAAGAAAATTTCAGACCTGAAAATCTTCTTTGTAATCCTGAGTACAGATAACATTTAAAGCATCTGTTACCTTTGCATTTTGAATGTTGTTCCAGTATCTATTAGAAAGAGGTTGTTGCATAGACACAAATAAATGTGAATATGCTCAGTGCATGTGCATTTTTATCTTGAGCAGATGGAGCAACTCTACTCACGTTATGTCATTGACATAAAAAGATTTAGTTGATGAACAAAGTCTTTTATGCTTATGGTATGTAAGGAAGCCATTATTATGCAGTAACTATAATAAGGCAACACAAGTGGGGAGTATCTTTTCTCCATATGGGAGCAGTAGCTACCATGTTATGTAGATTTTAAAATGAGCTTAATTAGACATCTGTAGAGTAGTGTTTCGTTTTCTACCTCAACTCAATGTAATTTGCAGCAGCACAGGGAAAAAAACCAGCGAAAACCCAACAAAAACCCCATCCTCAAATCTCCCAAATTATCCAGCTTTAAAGTTGTGTGAGAATATCAGAACAAGTGATTCAGAAAACAGCCATGAAGTATATGTCTAAAAACTGAAGAAAATGCAGCAAGGGAACAAAAGTGTAGATGTATTCCTGGTTTTAAAAGAACTGGGGAGTTAAAGGACAGTGCCAAGTATGCTATAATACTCTTGTTCTTATGATATATCCAGGCCTTACACATAGAATGCAAGCAGGGGAGAAAATCCAGTCACCCTTCCTCAAATGGACAGTTTCTGTAAAGTCAATCTACTCAGGAAGATAAAAGCTGTAGAGAAGAGGCCCAGAGCAAGGTTAATGATTTCAGTAAAATATTATATACTGTAAAGGTTGGATTCACATTCAAATTCCCTATTTTTTTCCTGACTGTAGGAAAGGATTGGCAACATTTGCTCCAGGGGAAACAAAAGCTAAATTCAGACAAACAATCTGAAACCAAAGGTTCGTAATTTAGAAAAGTAAGATGTTGTTTGGGTCTGCTTATGTGACTTTGGACTCCCTCGAAGTAACATGTACCATTCATAAAAAAAACCCTGAAGCCCAAAATTTTCTGTCTGTTTTTGTCTCACCTCCTGAAATCAAAGCAATAAAATAATAAAACAGGTAAACTGAATCCTGTGAGACTTAGTTAAACAATTATGTCAAAGTACAACAGAGCAAATAAAATATGCATTTTACTGTAACTTAGAAGGCAACATAAGTATTTGAAAAGCAAGAGTATTTTTATTATTTGGGTTCTTATGTTGCTAGGTATATATATTTTAAAATAATTTACCCTAGATTTATTTTTTGGGATTGTGGAATAGAACAAAGCAAAACAAACCCCCAGCAAATGTTTTTTCTGGAGATTGCACCAGGTTTTTACCATCTTGCATAGCTGTTCAGTTAAAGAACATCCTGCCATTTCCAGGTATTTAAGTGTTAACAAATAACTTTGTAGAAGTTAGTTCATCATTTTGTCCTGAGGGTGATTTAAAAAAAAAACCAAACCAAAAAACCCCAGAAAACCTCTATTACTTTAAATGACAGTGACCCTATTCATTTTTCTATTGCAACGTAATTTTATATGTGTTCTTGCTCCAGCTGCAAGAAAAAATGGAGAAGCCAGATCTCGACATATCATATCCCCAGTGTATCTTTTCATCTAATTCAGCAGTACCTGGGAGTCTGGCTGTTTTCTGAGTTAGGTGAACACTGTCCAACAGCACTATTGTGATTGCTGGTGCTTTTCTAACAGCGGAGTCATATCAGAAGTACAGAAGCAATTTGACTGAAGGTTAATCTGTACAGGACCAGACTGCATGCAGGTATGGGCAGCTGCGTATCCAGAGGGGGACAATACAAAAACTACATTTGGACTTCTGAAGCCAATGTTATGTTTTCCTACCCACCTTCTTTTAATCTAGCTGTTGAAGGGATGAGATACCTGTAAAATGAGTTTGGTTCGGGGAGAATGTTTGAACTGTCTTTTACAAACAGTATAAATGTTCTGGAAATTCTTGCTCCAAGCATTTCTATGTGAGGGGTTCCCAGTAGGTTCCTTTTTTACCTATATTTACAAATGACAGAGAGGGAAATTATAGGCTGGGTATTGGAAAGGCAGCTTTTTGTGGCAAGAGATGTGACAAAGTTCTACATGAAATACAACTCCACTGATGGCAGTAGGAAACCTGTTTTTTTATTCAATTTTCTTTCTCTTTCAGTGGAACTGGGACTTCTGATCTGACCCACTGTGGCAGCTAAGGCCGAAGCTCTGCTCAGAAACAAGCCTATGGCATGCCTTTTCCTGTGCCCTGCTCTTGAAGTGCATGCAGACATGTGCATCCATTCTGCATGTGGGCTCTCCAGGACCATGCCTCTGTTAACTGACTCCTCCCTATGGAAAGGTCATAGAAGCATAGAATGCTAGGCTGGAAGGGACCTCAGGGATCATCTGGTCTAGCCTTTTCTGGCAAAAGCATGGTCTGGACAAGACGACCTAGCACCCTGTCCAGCCAAATCTTAAAAGTGTCTGATGTTGGGGAATCCACCACTTCCCTGGGGAGATTATTCCAATGGCTCATTGTTCTCATTGTGGGTTGGCTCCTGGTGCTGAACCAACACTGAGAACCAGCCGTTTCTGACCAGGCAGTGTCATCCCTCTTCTGCAAGGTTGTGCTTTTCTTCCCCGTATGACATACAGGATAACCAGGGTAATATTATACACTGTTTTCAGATGTCTCCCAGGCTTAGAGACATGGCATTGGTTATTTTTCTGTTATTTGACTGCAAATGGAAATTGTATCAGTATACTGAAGTCAGTGGGGTTCTGTTGATGAGTGCCAACTGATAAACTGGCATGTTACTACTGTTAGGCTGTGATCTGGTCACACAGACTTTAGTACTTCAGGTACAGGATGAAAAACACTCATGTGCAGACTATACAAAGCGTTAATACTGTCATATGCTGCCTTTGGATATTCATTAAAATGTGGCTTTGTCCTGGAGATGTTTGTAATGGATCAAATGTTACCTCTATTTCCGCAGCTGGCATAAAGACTGTGAAGCACAAATAGTGTGCTCCGGCAGGTAGATAGCAATGTGGTCATACAGTCACACCCATCTTCTTCATTTTTGAAATGCAAGGAGTTTGGTTGGAGCTCAGCACAGTAATAATGATAGGCTTCAATGAAAGACAGCTGAAAAGTTTACTAGGTTGACTTTCCTAAACTATCTAGGTCTGACTTGCAATAACATTCTTTTACAAATGTTTAATATTCTTATGATGCAGAAATCGTCCTTTGTGTATCTTCCTTTGTCTAGAGGCAAGTCTATTCTGAAAAATTAAACTTGCTTTCTTCTATCTGGCATTAACAGTTGTCAGTTGGATAGATTTTTTTTTAACCTTTCTACCTGGGTTACAAGCGTAACATCCAAAATCTTGTTTCACCTTTGCCCAGCATAGCTTATCCTAAATTTTCACCACCTAATTTGGGAGAGCAGTCTCACAATGTTTTTCTAGTCAAGCTTTGCCAGATTTTAGGATTGATATTGAAGAGTGATCTGGAGGCGACAGTCTCTCTGCTGATCATAAAAGGAGTCTAGGGCCATTTCTCTCCTAATCTAGTGAAGATCTTTTCTCAGGAAATGTAAGTTACTTACGCTATTGTGGCACTCCCTAAAGGAACTAAGCTGACAGTAAAGAAAACATATGCAGCTTCATATTTCGAGTTGTATGAGGATTTCAAAGTTAATACATGTCCAACTAAATAATCACTTCAAACATGTCACTTCTGAAAACAAAGCAGAAATTGTTGTGTATTGAAGCTGTACTAGGAAACCAAAGCCGATGTGCGTGGTTCCAGGGTGCAGGTGAGGAGTTATGGGGCTTGGAAGCAGGACTCCACCACCTGAACGTCTCCTGTGTCAGAGTGAAAAACAGAAGCAAGATAGAGTAGAAAATGCAGCAGAGAATTAAGTAGAAAACACATTGTAAAACATCCCACTGTCCCCTATTGTCCCCTATTGGTATTTAAGTGCAATGTGGGTACTGGGCTATAGCTGAACTTTCTTTGGGGACGAGTAGGCAGTGTCCTGGACTAGTGCCTGTGATGGTTGATTAAAATAGTTAAACAAAGGCAACTCTTGAACAACATGTTTTAGACTGATCAAGGTATAACATGGAGAAGAAGAAAAAAAATTTGTGGCCAAATGACTGTAGAAAATTGTAAGTGTTGATTTATCAAAAGTTGGCAAATAATGCTCAATGAGAAAATATATCAGAGGAAATATTCTTTCTGCTTTGCAATGACAGATTCACTGCCAGGTTTATCAGTCTTGTTCCTTTTAAGAAATTGCTCACAGAACATCTTGAAGAAACATTCTTTGAGCAATAGCTGTATTCGCAAACCATTTTTCTGCCACAAGCACTTAAATTTGGGGGGCTGAAACCTGTGACTGCATTGATCTTTTTGACTAAATTTCCACTGGTTTCAATGTGGCCAAGCACCAGCACCCATGCAGTCCCTCAGGGATACCCTGTGGGAGATGACTGACCAGATTTTTGGACCAACCTCATGGCCCTATGGTCCTTGGCAGAGGGTCACACCAAAGTCCTGCTGGCTGAGCCAACCTTCAGTCTTTGTGAGCCAAGGTTCAGGCACACACCACTGAGAGTGCCTGCTGTGTGCAACTAGCAATTACCCCAGCTACACAGGACACAGTTGCAGCCTTGCTGTTATAGCCCTATGTGTGTGTGTGTGTGTGTGTGTCCTCCTCTCTCTGTGTGTGCCAGAGAGATCAGGATGAAAATATTCGCAGTAGATTATTCAAAATGGCTAGCAGACTGAAAAAGACCCATTGGTAACCTGTAGACTACAGGTTACTTGTCTGAAATCACATTCTCTCAGCACCCATCATCAAGTGCATTTAAACATTTCTATACCTTTAATGTTCATCCTAGTAACAGAAAGAAGTGAAACCTTTTATTCAAAAATATTCAGCTTATACCTTGGTGATTCAATAACATCAGAAGAGGAAAAATTTCACAGTCAAGCATTACTGAGGCTTGAGTCAAAGTTGTCAGTGAGTTTTACATTGTCATGTTTAATCTTTTCCTTAAGATGACCTCTGGATTCTACCTCCTGGAAAAGGCTGATTTTACCTTGATGTTTCACTATAAATTTATCAGGAAATAAAAAAAAAAAGGCAGTTCCAACTCCTTTGTCAGAGAAAAAAAAAATCTTCTTTATCAAATAAAGTTTTCCTGAGTTGAGATTGAGAAAGATAGAAGGCACTTCACCTTTCTCAATTTCCTTTTTATTCAAACTTGAAGGATTTTCTCTGTATCTCTCATCAGATAAGGAGATTACCAGAGTCCCACATAGAGAGTCTGATCCATCTTTGCCACCAGCAGAGGTTCTGTCACATCTCTTTATGTGCGGGTGATTGCCTTTAAACTAAATAACATGACAAACACTTGTTAATCATAATATCAGACGGATTTTGGAGCCCTTCTTTGCTAGTATCCTACTCCCAGTGTGCTGAGACTAGAGAATTTGACTAAGGATTTCTATTTCAATTTCAAATTCCTTGTCCTTTACTGTGCATAGATCATGTGTTATCTATGCTCCAGGGTGAGTATTTTATTTATTTTTTTTGGTGTATGTGTTCTAGTGTAACTTCTTTACGGTAACTTACAACACCCCATTGTAGCTCAGCTACCTTATTATCAGGCTGTTTCTCCCTCTTCCTTCCTGTCTTTAGCTGGACCTTCTCTTGGAGGAATCCTCTGCTCAGTCCCTAGGAGTATTGTGTGTAGAGACTAATGCTCCCAGAGTTCAATACAGATTCCACTGCAGTCAATACACAGTACTTAAAGCTCTTAAAAAACCAGGGATTTTCAGACACCAAAACCATGAGCACAGTCACTCTCTACAGAGTTTCTAAAATGTAAGCGTTTTATTGTAACACTTCATATCTGGTCACTTGCAGTGCAATCTGACTTTTTTGACTTTAAGTGGAAGAATTCCAGTGGCGCTCAATTTACCTTCTTGGAGGCACGTTTACTAACATCATTTATTTTGCAAATCACTTGGGCACAGGCTTAAGAAGTGAAAATGAATCCGGGAGCTCCAGGGTCTAGAGCTGACCATGATCTTTCCAGAAGCAGAGCTTTATCTTTGCTTTTGCAGAATGATCAGTAATAGAAATCTCTTGTATGCTCCCAGCATGCCATCAGCTGAACGAAAAGTCATTTGCAGTGGTTAAGAGCTTTCCCCATATGTGTAGTGGTGACATGAAAGTGTGCCCTTTGGTACTGGGAGGTGAACCGGCGAAAGAAAAAAGACTTTTGCCCTTAAACTCCTTAAATGAAGACGTGAGGCTGTAAGAAATTGTCATGGAAGGGCTTTCCAATATTTTTCTGTGGATTGATCTAACAGAACGAGTTATTTCTGGAAGTATGGTATGAAGCAATTGTTTCCTTGGCATTCAACCACAGCAGCTTGTATCGGTCACTCTCAGCTTTGCCACCCAGTCCCTTTGGTCATGGTAAACTACAGTAAAAAGCCCACCCCATCCATGGACTATTCCTAAGTTCATCTGTTCATCTGTTAATATTGTTTCAGAATGAAAAATAAAAATGCTGCCAGTCTCTAAAGGAAATACCATCAAAAGACTACAGAGTGAATAAAAACTGTTCAGTGAAATACTGAAGACAAAGGAAGAAAAATCTGGCATGTTGCCATGCAAGATGAGTTTAGGATTTCCACCATACAATTTATTTAATTATCAGTGCCAACTTCACAAAATGCTGCCATCAGAAAGTGAATAGATTGCGGGCGTGTTGAACTAGAGTAGGTTTAAAATGTTGTGACTGCCTTAATGGCTACATATCCTGTAAAATGCATTCGTTTTCGAGAGGGTGATTATGGTTTGCTTTTTATGTGCCATTATGTCTAATTTGTGTTATGCTCCAACAGAGAAAATTATTTTCCTCCTTCCAATTTATATTACAAACACCAAGGAATAATCAAGTTAAAAAATATATTCATTTAATATGATCATACTCAGCTTCCCTGCATAAGTATGTACAACTCCTGACTACTTTAGTGACAATAATAACTGTATACTTTAAACACATGCAATTCCCCGTTATCTAAGGAGTAGATTTGTAAAATAAGTTAATCTTGTAACTGAAGAACTGAAAATGGAAGTTTTTAAGAAATCAAACCTAAGGTCATACTGACTTTGGGTAACTCTTGGGAACGTATTTATTTTGACGTTTAGACTTAGGACTTTCGTTAAAAACACAAAAAAAATGCCGTCTGAACATTTATGTAATAACTGTCAGAAAAGAATGTTTATTTCAATTCTGGAAGAGAATTTTCAGATGATTTAATACAACTTTTGTATAATTTCTAGGCTTTTTAATAAAACTTTTTATACAGATTAACTATTTCTCATTTCCATAAAGTGATGAGACAAAACATTAAATAATGAAAGAGCTTTTTTATTGTTTTCTGGTTCAAACCTTTGGCACAATTTTAAAGTAGTGTTAATGAACCCCATACGTATTTTTAGTGAATGTGTTTTATAACCCAAACTTTTTGCTGTATCTTTTTTGGAGCTGCTGAATATGATTTTCTTTTCTTCTTCTTTTTAGTGTGATTTGTATAGCAGTAATATGGTGAACAGTTTGAGGTAATTATAGCAGAATTAGAGATGACCTCTGTGAATGTGATTTCTTTTGAAGATGCCACATTTGAGAAGCTGCTTTCTTCTGCCTTCAGTAACCTCCAGAATCAATCATTTAGTATTTGAGATTGCTACGGCCTAAGCTCACTGAATACAGAAAAACCTCTCAGCTTTAGTGAAAATGTTTTCATAGTTCACCATTTCATCTCAAATGTCTGCTCCTGGTCTGAGAAAGGAAGAAATTAGCAGTCAGGCAAAGAAACAAAGCAATGTCCACAATAATTTTTGTTCTTTGAGTATAGTGGAAAAAGTAGAGGTCAAGAAAGAAAGAAAAGCAGCATTGTGCTGTGAAATGGTGGTTTTAAAGCAAAGAGAAGAGAATCTGCATTTCTGCTCACAGCAACACATGATCATGTACCAAGATGGCATTTAGATGAAGTGCAGGAAAGGTATTGGTGTTTTTATAAAGCTAAGAGAGTAGGTTTGCTGTTCAGTTCAGCTTTAGTCAATGGCACCTGGAACTGACACAAGTGAAAGGAAAATGGGAAGAAACTGTCAGAAGAGGCAGGCAGGAGAAACAGTATCTGCATAAGCAAGCAAAAAATACACAGGAACAAAATGGCTTTCCAGTCCAGCTGATGGAAACTGTCCTCAAATTATTCTTCACTTAATTGTCAAGCACCAGTGTGCCATAGGGAGGGATGCCAATGACCTATTCCTTGAAGACGGGGACTTGAAATTTGACTCAGGTGGATATACATTTCTTTTTTCTCAATGTGAGCTATGATGTTAGTTTCAGACTCTTAATTCCAATGTCTTCCACACACTGTGAACCTGCTACAGGATACAAGCTGTAGATTTCTTTTAAGCTCATATTATCTTTTAAGTTTCTGATCATAAATGAAATATCTAAGTTTCTGTTCCAAACTACTAAGTCATCATTTAACATAGTATACTGAAATCTATGGCGTTGCACTTCTTTCTGGTGAGGTAAATTCATCTTCTTTTGTCTTTAGTCTCTTCATATTTCAGGCAATTTTATGAATTGTTGTCAAAAGTCAGTCAGCTAGCCCTTGCTCCTGCCAATCCTCTAGGCAGTACAGGAGTGACACGTATGCTGGATGCACATGCTCACTATGAACAACCTTTGTTTTTGTGCAGATGGCCTGCCCCAAACCCACTCAAGCTGACAGCATAAGCAGAAGTAGCATATGTCATTTAGTATAACCAGTTGGCATCTTTATCTCCTCCATCCTTCTCTAGAAACTAGGTTTAAGGGATTCATAGGAACTAGCTTGAGAAGCAACCCAGGCTACACCTCTGTGAGCGTCTGTCCGCCACTGCAATGGAGCTGCAGTGCAGCTACAAGCATTTGTCTAGCAGGAAGGTTCTGATCATACGTTGCCTGTATCATTATAAGAAAAATAAAAACAGTTGTCTTCCTTAAGTGTTTCTCACCTCTGGGGATATCAGTCCAGGTCAGTTTTCGCAGTGCTTCCCAGTACCTTATTCATTTTGCAACACCCTTTTTGATGTGTAGGGGGCTGGCTCAGCACACCATATTCTGGTGTCTGTCTTACTATTCCAGTGTTCAGAAATAAAGTCAGCACCCAACTGTTTTCATTCCCTATTTCTCATCTAACTTCTCAGCTAAGCTTCATACTGACCTTTATCAGACATGTAGAACAAACCAGGTCAACTGTGCAAAGAAGTGTTTCACTCTCGCCTAAAAAATCTTTTTTTTTTTTTTTTTTTTTTTGTTTCTGCTGGATAATTATTCTGCTTGACCCTGACAACATGTAAAGGCTCCAGTCTTTCACCAATGAAAAGAAAGGGAATTATACCACCCGTACATATCAGTAGGCAAAGAACCAAGAGCTACCACATGCCTGACTCTTCTGCATGGAATAACGTGAAGGCAGAAAGGCAAGATAGGAAAAAACACAAAGGAGCTAGACGGCTAGGATGTCTTCTGCCACTAGAAATGCCTGATTGATTTGTCCATTCCCCTGTAGAAGTAAACTTTCATTAATTTAAAATATTTTGACATCCTTGTGGAGATACAACAAAATTAAACAGTGTTTGAAGGTATGTATTTCTAGTGACTAGTTTTTTTGTCCAAGATTGCAGTAAGCTCAAAATTAGACAGTACTGTGAATTTCTTATCACTAGGTTCCTTTTTATTTTTCTAAAAAATGAGACTCAGAAATTGTAACATTCCTATTAACCCATTCTAATTAACAGATTTAAAAATTTTAATATTGTGATATTTCTTGAATGCCAGAATGAAATTATAAAAGATATTTTATTTTAGCATGAAATCAAAACATCTTATATTAATTCTAGACAACCTGAGCCATTTTTGGCACTAAAGACAGAAAAATAAATGAAATTTTTGCAGAGGGAGGGTTCCCATCTAAATTAAAAGAATGTATCATTTGTACTGTGTGAGAACATGGAAATCAGAATAGGGATAAATGTGTGCTTTTAAGTCCACTGAACTGTGTTGGGAACTTACAGAGCTCATATATGAATATATGCAGAATATATTCCTATATGACTAATGAAATTCCATAGTGTCCCACCTGCATATTCAGTACATTCTATAAGGCTAGCCTTTGCTCTTGCAACGTATCCAGAAGGTCAATGGAAAAGGATCCAATTAAATGGGATAAAAATAAGACTGGCTTTTAAACAAACATAGAAAGTGGCTGGTAACAAGTGGGTATTGGAGTTTTCTACCTCCACACTCATACTGTTTACCTGATAAATACCTAGGAAAAATAAAACCAACTTGATGTTGAGAAAAGGACAGTATAGACAATGATTAACTAAAAAAATAGCTTCCCAAAATTGGAATTTGGATCTAATACCAAGGAAACACAGAAACTACTAGGCCTGCAAACAAATTTACGCAAGAAGAGGAGAGAAAATTTCCTGTGATGAAGAAAGAATTCATTTAAAGTCCTAGTCCTGATGAGATAAGTAGTAAAGCACTTTGAAAATGAATGGTTTCCCATGGATAATTCAGTTGTACCTACTGAGTTAAGGCTGGAGTGTGATGCTTGAGTGATTATGCAGAATAGAAGATCAGAAATTCCATCTAAATGTCCCAGTGACGGTAGTCAGGAAAGAAAGGACCGGACAGGGCATACAGTGTGTTGCAGTTCAGTACTCTCCAGTTTCTTTTAGATATTCCACACATAAAGGTTTTAATGCATCATACAAAATTTTCTTGTTTGAATTTATTTGAAACTACATGACATATTAATTAATTTAGCAGGGTGGTACAGCAATGCACTTGAATCACAGTACAAGTACAAATTACACTTAGAAATGTGCAGCAACTGTAATATACAGTTGACTCACGTAAAACATGACTTTCACTACTGGTCAGTGTAATATGCTTACAGGAGGATATTTACTCTCTTTTGACTAACTTGGGGACAAATGCATACACATTGGGTTGATACACCCAGCTGATAGCAACCAGTTGATTCATTCAGATGATGCAAATGGCTGATCTGCTCAACTAATACAGATCAATTAAAAAAAGCTAATGCTTTCATCCCAGAGTAGTGAAGGATCTAGTGGATGTTATGGCAGGACTCCTCCTAATCATCTACCAAAGGCCTTGGTTGTCTGGAGAGGTCCCCACTGACTGGAAGCTAACCAATGTTATTTCGTTATTCAAAAAGGGTGTTAGGGAAGACCTAGGAAACTACAGACCTGTTAGTCTCAACTCAGTTCCTGGAAAAATTATGGAGAAGATCATACTAAGTACTATTGAAAGACATTTAAAGAGTAATGCTATCAGCAGGTACAGCCAACACAGGTTCACAAAGGGAGAGTCCTGTATAACTAATTTGATAGCCTCTGTGATAAGGTCACGTGCCTTATGGATGAAAGGAAGGCGGTGGATGCAGCTTTTCTGGATTTTAGTACGGCTTTTGATACTGTCCCTCACAGCATCCTTCCAGACAAGCTGTCTAACTGTGGGACGAGCAGGTTCATGGTGTGCTGGGTGAAGAACTGGCTGAAAGGCAGAGCTCAAAGAGTTGTAGTGAATGGGGCTATGTCTGGTTGGTGGCTTGTCACCATCCGTGTTCCTCAGGGTTCAATTCTAGGGTTAGTTTTGTTCTACATTTTTATCAATTATCTGGATGCAGGAGTTGAATGAAGCGTTAGCAAGTTTGCTAATGGTCCCAAACTGGGAGATGCTGTTGACTCTTGTAAGGGACAAGAGGCCTTGCAAAAGGATCTACATAGATTGGAGCATTGGGCTATGATTAATGGGATGAAATTTAACAGCTGAGATTGCCAGATTCTACACCTAGAACAAAGTAATGTACAAGTATAAATTAGGAGAGGAGTGGCTGGAGATCAGCCTGCAGAAAGGGATCTGGGGCTGCTGGTCGACTGCAGGCCCAGCACAAGTCATCAGTGAGCCTTGGCAGCCCAGAGGGTAAACCTCATCCTGGCGTGCATCAAATACAGGATAACTAGCCGGTCAAAAAAGATGATTATCTTGCTGTATTCAGTGTTGGTGTGGCCTCACCTTGAGTATTCTGTGTAGTTCTGGGCCCCACAATTTAAGAAGGATGTGAAGGTCCATTAACGTGTCCAGAGGAGGGACTGGTGAAAGGGCTGGAAGGCCTGTTCTATAAGGAGTGGCTAAGGACTTTGTGTTTGTCTAGTCTGGAGAAAAAGAGGTTGAAGGGTGATCTAATTGCTCTCTATATCTTCCTGAGGAGGGAAGGAGGGAGGGAGGCACTGGTCGCTTCTCCCTGGTATCCAGTGATAGCATGCGTAGGAATGGCTGAAAGCTGTGTCAAGGAAGGTTTAGACCAGACATTAAGAAGCACTTCTTTACCAAGAGTGTGGTCAAACACTGGAACAGGCTTCCTAGAGAGGTGGTGAATGCTCCAAGACTGTCAGTGGTCAAGAGGCATTTGGACAACGCCCTTAACAACATGCTTTAACTTGGTCAGCCCTGAATTGGTGAGGCAGTTGGACTAGATGACCACTTGTAAGGGACCGTCACCTGTACTGTCTTGACATTGCTGGAAACCACCGGAAACCACTGCGCCTGCCACTACTCCGCTACCAGACAACCACGTCCTGTTATTGAAGGAAGCCCGTCTGGAGGACCGACACCCAACCACCACGCATGCGCGGGCCCGGGGTCTGAAAGACAGAGGGGCACGAAGACCCCTGAAGGCCACCGAAGACCCCCTAGGGACGGCACTGGGCATGCGCACCACCGTCGGGTGATGGGTGGAGTTGTTTGTGGCAGACGTCATGGGAGGATAGGATAAAAGCGGAGAAACCACCAGCGGCGGGCGCGTGGCGGGTGCAGCTCTCGCTTGCCTTTTTGTTGCTTCTGCTTGGCGTGGCGTGTGCAGTTCTTGCTCTCTTTTTTTTTTTGCTTCTGTGTGGCGCGGTGGGTGCAACGCTTGCTCTCCTTTTTGTTGTTTCTGCGTTGCTGTCAGACTCTCGGTTTCGTTTTTTAGCTGTGCCTTTCTGTGAACGGGCTGCGTCGGAACGCCTCGGACCCGTGGTGGTAGCTATTGTAACTTTTTTTCCCTCTCTCTTTCTCTCTTCTACATTCGCGAACCTGAGTGTCGGGCAAATAAAACTCTGGGCGCTTGACTCCGTTTTGAGTCTTAATTCTGTTCCCGAGAACACGAATGTAACCTCACTCTGGTCTCTGACCGGCTTGCAACACCACTGTAAGTCCCTTCCAACTGAGAGTCTATTCTATTCTATTCTAGACATTTATCCAGAACAAAGGCCATCCTCCAGTCCCCTTTGATTCTTTGTAGTAACCGTGGTCACTCACTCCCTGTAGTCTTCTCCAAGTTTCAGGAGAACTTCACTCTTCCCCATCTGCTCTGGAGCCTTCTTCCATGGGGTTTGTTGGTAGATGAGACAGGGCACTGAGGACTTGTCTAAAGATACATGTTTACCCAGAAACTTAGTTCCCCCGTTTATTTGTTTGGTGCTTTACTGTTATGTGATATCACTGCTTATGCAATGCCTCAAGGTCGTGGGGGCAATCTGCTGTTCTGCCATTCAAATTGCCATTGTAAGGATGTTCAGGGGAAGTAATTGGTGCTCTGTATGGAAGAGCTGGCTCTTGTCAGTGAACCTGCCTCCCATCTTACTGCTGTCATGGCCAGCACCAAGTGCACCTTTACCATTTAGCCTTATGTTTTCAGCTTTTGTTGGCCAGGCACACTGCAGCGCAGCCATTGAGAGAAACAGAAGAGGCCCAATGCAACGTTATTCTATTAAGAAAGGAAGAAAAAGACCAACACTATAGCACAGCAATCTTGTATCAGCTTTATTCCCCCCCAGTTCCTCAACTGTCACCGTTTAAGGCTGGGCCG
>NW_009630920.1:0-22068 GCF_000690535.1 Cariama cristata | reverse complement strand
ACATATATATATATATATATTTATATATATGCAGTTACCAAGCTGATAGCCTTGTTTCCAGGAATAAATTATTGAAAAAATAAAAGCAACTGGTGATCAGTTTTCTGCTACAAATATTCAAAGAAATAGTTGCAATAGTAACCATACAATTTCTCAGAAGCTTTAAGTTCAGAAAGTTCAGTTGAAAATGAAATTCAGAAGTGATCTGCGTGAGCAGAACAAAGCAAATTTATAACCATAGGTCCCAGAATTGGCATATACTACTTATTTTTATTTCACAATGCAGTGCTTTGCTCTTCAGACACAGACCTTCTTTCATGCACTGTATTCATGTAGGGCCAGGATCTTTGAAAAGAAGGCATTAAAATTTATTACTTACTCGAGACTTTTTATTAGGAGTGTAAGCTTTAGAGTTGCAGAATATTAAACGAATATCTTTGTAGAATTCCAAGGGACTAGTGTAGTTTCCTGCTTCCAAGGTTTCTTTCACAGTGCTGAAGTCCATAGGGGTGTCTACAATATCTCGATAATCCTGTAAGAATATACAAAAAATAATGAAGGTTGTCAAATCCTACAGCAATAAGAACATCGAAGTGTTCATCCACAACAGTGGCTTTCAAGTAATTATTTCTACTTGAGAGTTACTGCAGATAATTCTCCGAAAACATCAGTGCACAGAACACAGTGTTTTCCAGCTCATAAAGGAGAGGTTAGAAACATGCCCAGCATGCATGTTTTGCCAAAGGATGAACAATAGGCTTTTTAAATTTTGAATACGGAAGTTGTACTTACAGGATAGGAGAAGAGATCAACTGGTTGTCTAAAAGGCTCAGAGTCCTCTCTTTCATAAATCAGGTTTAACAACTGTTTGCATTGCTCTTTCCAAGCATCAGGACTTGCTTTCATGGGCTGTCTTTTCATTCGTCGTCTCACCTGCAGGGAAACAGATGTGTTTCATAATTTTTCAGAATATTCAATTTTTTCACTTTAAGTTCCTATTAATGTACCAGCATTATGATTCAAAGCAGATTTCCACAATTAAAACCAGAATTGCAGTAAGACTAAAGCATAGCTGATGGCACAACAATACGCAGTATGCAAACTGCAGAAATGCGCCTTTTCTGGTAATATATAAACACTCAAAATCCCTGAGAGGTATGCAGTACTTCAGATCCAGCCTTGATATGTTTATCAGTTTTCATCCAAATTTGACTGAAAATTGAATCTGTTCTAGGTATCTTTCAAATCAAATTAAAAAAAAAGATTCTTCAGCAATTAGGTAAATTTCCCTGCACAATAACTTCCTCAGTCTGCCAACACTTACATACACATGCAACTGAATTCACACAGTTGGTCCTACACACTATGGGCTATGACAAATTTAAACTGTTCCAGACCTAAATGAGTGTTTCAGTACCTGGTCTATCTCCCTTCACAAGCTAAACCAAGCAGAAACAGTTACTCACTCGTCTTTTTCCAGAGGAAGTTCCCGGAGCATCTGAATCTACATCTACTTCTGCCACCTAAAGGCAAAGGTAACGATTACATACCTGCATGCTTGAATGCTCCCTCAGCAATGGAAAAAGGGTTAAAAACCAGCCAGCCAACAACAACAAACACAATTTTAAACTACTCAAATGCAATGAATGGTTCAAGCAAAACAGAAACTAGTTTCAAACTTGAACTTACATAACTTTAAAAAAAAAAATAAATTAGGTGGATAAGCTGTTTCATCTCTTTTCCAAGTTTGTTTCCACAAAAATTATATATAAACATGTCAGAAACATGAATGGCTTATTTTCAGTTCTTAAGACTCTAAGTCCCAGTCTTGCTTGCAGAGCTGTATTCCCCTGCCTAAATGTTCATGCTCTGTGCAGCTCTCCTGAGTTTATTCAGGTTTTATGTAGTGCCTTACATCAAGTGCACGTAATAGTCTTTTCAGAACCTGGATTTAGAAATTACAACAAAAACTTCTTTGTACATGGCTTTCTACCAGTAATTGAAAATAAAGAATTTTGAGGGAACAGGAAAGTTCCTACAAAGAATCTGAAAGTAATTTCTTTCCTATTTTAAAACATATTATAAATCAAAACATATCATAAACCAGCTCTTTGAAAAGGCTGGAGAGAAAGGAAGGCGATATACTAGCAATTCTGGATGCTTCTGATCACTGCTTGACATGGAACAGACAAGATTCACAACTGACACAACAAGGTTGAGTTGGGAGAGTCTGCTATTTAAGTCATGAAAATCCCTCATTTTCTTCAAAAGACTCTTCTAACAGTCTGTGAAAATAGATGCCATTATTGTATCTTCAGTTTTATAACAAGTAGTTAAATTATTACATTTTAGTATAGATTTTAAGTTTCAATACAAATCCAAGACAATAGCACCAGCCATAAGCATACAGGTGTTCAAACAGCAGCAGGTTTAACTTAAATATTTCAAAATTGCAACAATGGAGTATGTCTTGGGGAAGGGAGGAGGGAAGAAACCTCCAAACTAAATCTTATACTAGCTCATGTATCAGAAAGCAACACTGAAAAAGTAAAACAAAACCAAGTGACTTAGGTTACAACAGGTCATCTGTTTGCAAGAGAAACTACAGCACATTTCAAAATGTTTACAAACCGCATTTAAAGGGAGAAGGTGTAAGGAGAGAAAAAAAGTTAAAGGAAGTGATATCTAACCCAGTTTCTACCTGTCATTCACTTCATGGTACAGCTGATGGGAAATGACACAGAATTACATAAGAAAACCAGCTCTGCTGCCTCGCTGACAATACGAGAGCTGTTGTCCTTCTGGTTTGGCAGACTGAACAACAGCTCCAGTTCATATTTCCCTACTTGCTAATACTTCCTCACCAACAAAACATCATGTACTGAGAGAAGATTAGAGACAGGCAGTTCAAAGAATTATTTCTACTTACTTAAGGGAGCTTATTGCCTCAGGTGAGCAACACAAATGGCCTAAGTGGGCTCACCTCCAAAACTCAGTGCAACTACCCATAAAATAAAAACTCAACAAAAATCTTTGCTCAAATTTCTTCAAGTGCTGAATTTAAAAAGGCAAGAAATTCTGACCATCAGACTTACTGGTCTTACCTCCTCTTCTTCATCAGTACTGCTTAGGTCTTCTGCTTTCACCTTGTTATAGATTTCTAATATATCAGTACAACTCTGATCCCTGCAGGACAATAACAAAAGCCAAAATACATAATCAAGTATCTCAGAAACTCAAGATGTTAGGTCTATAAGGTAAAAAACATGCCTACCCAATGAAGCGAAGTAAGACATCTGTTACAATTTTGGCTGCTTTGACTATAGGACTGTCTGGCTCGTTGAAAGTCCTGGCATTATGTTCGATGTATCGTACCTCCCACATCAGTGCAGAGATTCTCCTAAGAACAAAAAAAAAAAAAAAAAAAAAAGGATGAAAAGGATGGAGAGGAAGGAAGGTGTACATTATTTTCCTTCTGAGTTCAGTAGGATTCCTTAGTAAAAAAAGCAATGAGGTAATTCAGATCCAGGAGAAACAGGCTGCTAGAGACCAAGGTAAATGCTTCCTGTTCACATACTCCTGACTGCCCCAATGTGTCAGGTTGCAACAGCTTTGTGGGGAAAAAAAAAAAAGTTCCTCTTCAGATCAGCAATGAACGGAATGAAAAGAGGAAACAAACCTACTGAAGAAGACTCATGACTGCTCCCACTTAGAGAAAGCCTTAGAAATAAAGTGGTCCTCAGAGGGGAAAAAAGAGCAGGACATTATTTATCCCCAAGTTAACTGGAAAAACTGAGATTTCTAGATTACAGCACTATTTAGCCCACTTCTGGCAACTGCAATACAAGCAAAGCATCTGGTTCAAAGGCAGTAGAGATACAGATGAAGCAAATATGCTCTGCCTACAACCCATCCAGAGTAAGGCTCAGAATATGAACATGAAAGACAGTCCAGATTCAGATATACCAGCTTTTGCCTTAACAATGTGGCCAAGATATATTATTATTCAAGAAGACTCACTTTGCCAAAGGCCATATAGAACCTGATCTTATGCTGTTGACTCATCAAAGATGATACTGCTGAGGTGGCATTAGTATTCATTTAAACATATGGTCCTCAACAGGGCGATAGTAAATGTAGATTACAAATACAAAAAAACAGCTGACCTATAAAACCTGTTTTCAAGTCTCCTCCTGATTGTGGTGAGGTCAGTTGGATAAGCAACAACAGTGCAATACATGGGATAGGCACTAAGGTCCACCGGGACAGCAAAGGGATTAGAAATGTCTGAAAGACAAAAGATCAAAATAATTTAGATGCTTCAGAAGATACCAGAAGGGAAGGTATAAGATAACTAGACTCCTTATAATGGTTTCTGCGTTTTCTTTCTAAGAATTCAGCAAAAGCAATACAGATCGACAACTGGATATGTCATTACCCAAAGGGCAAGATTCTTCCTCTTGTACCATCTGTTAACTACTCTTGAAAAAGCATTTTCTGTTTAAGTAACCCATCTGAGATTCGCATGCCAGCATCCAACCTTATTGCTAAAAAGCAACATGGCATGTGCCCTTAACAACAGGAATACTACAACAAGCAACGTGAACTAAGAATACAGACATGTCCTGTGTATAAATACAGGATAGAATTTAAATCACAGAGTGCTATTAAACAGCTACAAGCTAGTTACAAGGTATTTGTTGGTGAGGATGTTTGCTGAGGATTTATTGGTTGGTTTTTGAGGGGTTTAATTCAATGTTTTGCTCATTCATATTTAGATATGACCCACCCAGAATCCCCATTAACTTGACTGGAAGCAGGTCAAGCCTCCCAAAAAAGGCAGTATAACTGAAAAGGACACCATATGAAATTTAAAAGGCTCTTTTCAATTATTTCCATTTCAAATACTCCACAGTAACTCCCAACACTCCATCCTACCTACTCTTCAGTCATGTGCCACCCCACTGATATTCTCAATCCTTCCACCTTTCCTCTCCAAACATACCAAGGGAAAGAAGTTGCTCAATCCCCCGGATTACTCGTTCACATTCTTCGTCTCTGGAATGGGCCCCCCATTCTCCTTCCTGGGGTTTGTAGAGAAGAGCTGTCAGCTCATCTGGAGTCACAGGAACTCCAGCACCAACCTCCTCCGGATAAGCAGCTAAATACGAAGAATTCAACAACAGTAAGTACTAGCAGTGGCAAAAAACTATCTACTTTCTATACAGACATGAATTCAACACACACTTACTTCCTTCTGGAATTGGTTCCATGTCCCATGGACTCATCCTCTCTCTTTCATTATTGTCCCAGCTATTAAAAAAAAAATATTCAAATACATAAGAGCTGAATATAATGATACACCTTTTCTCTACCAGACTTACAACAAAAAGGTCATGACTATTAGAAACAAGACATATCACTAGCTACATTCCAGCTTCTTATTTTTCTCTTGTATCTCCTATATATCCACTGCACTTCTGTTTACACCAAAAGTATTCCTTTATGAATAAGTTCATAATTAAATAAATAAAACCAAAGTGGCTGATTATGTATTTAAATGGAACAAAAGATCCTAGTTCTTGAGGTACACGTTTAAGTTGCACGTAAACATCTAGGAGACCCGGAGCATGTAAACATGTGTGATACATTACAGCTATGTAAATACTTACTGAACGCAGTAGCACTGGAAGGAACTATCGGGATATTCTGCCTGAAAAGGCTGCTGACTCTCCACAGTTCCAAACCACCAAGCGTCATCTATTATACTGCGAAATCTATCCCCTATAAGGAAAAAGATTGCATTCAGCAAAAGAACAATGTAAATAATCATTAAATACTTCTTTTTAGAGAATCAACTTCATCTTTCACAAACGGACTGCTTCAATTCTTACATTTTCCACTACAGGAATCAAGCCCTTCCCCTAAAGGGAGGACTTTCACATCTCTAGTAATTAGTCACAGCTACCTCCATGCCTCAAATCACAATATAACAGTAGATTCTTCTACTATCACAGGCCTCCTACTAGTTTCTCTCATTTCTTATTTTTTTCTGCTACAGGAATTGCAGCAAACATCAAATAAAGTTTCCAATGATTGCTATAATATCATGTGTGGTGTAGTCCTTTACATCATGTAATAGAGATGCTGTATCCTATTAAACAGCTGCAGAAATGTTGCAAAACATATGGAAGTGGGGAAAAAAGTAGTCACCTATTTGCCAGTTCCTTTCTTTGGCTTCATTATAAAACTGATGCAGCACAAGGAAGTCAATAACGTCTGGCATATCATGGTACCTTCATGAAACAGACAAAAAAATTTGCTTCTATTACCCATAAACATAGTTCTACATGTACAATATAGACATTCTCCAAACACAACATTTCAAGCATTTTGTTTTCAAGTTTGGTGTAATAACTAATTAATGCCGTTATCATGCCTTGCAAGAGAAAAAAGGAAGGTGGGCGGGGAAGCTTCTAAATGGCAAGAAAATCTCTTAAAGAATGTCATCAGCATTTCAGCTACTTACTTTATGGAAAATGATTCTCCTGTCATTTTGCCCGTGATTGGATCTAGGAATGCAAGCTTCAAGCAGCAGAGCGTAGGAGGCCCAACTTCATATTTAATTCCTACAGTCTTCACAAATTCTTGTTCCTAATTATCAATAAGCATGCAACAGTACTATTTTAACTTGCTAATAACAAAAACATCCATGTTAAAGTACCAAACATATTAATAAAAACCAAGTATGTTTCCACTCTACACCCCAGGTAATTTCACACATAAAAGTTCTCTTTTCCAAATACTAAAAATCAATCACAGTCACCTTAAAAAGGAAAAAGATATAAGATACTCACTCCCTCGGTAGATTTGTGAATAGGATACCCACAAATTATTTAACTTTTGTAATAAGACTCTAAGGAACATACTCACTCTGGTTTTAACCACGTTGATGGCACCAAAGGTTATACCTGACCAAATCACCCTTGCACAGCAATATACAGGGGAAATACAAGGAAATTCTTCCTCTTAAAAGCGGAAATTCAACAATAGCCTTTATGTTCATGTCCTGTCAAACATCAGCTGGTGGTAAGATCTCTATCCTAAGTGAAATGCCATTTCCTTTTCCTTATAAACTGACGATGCCTTTGAAGATTACAGTGGGAATTACTGAATACGTAGGACTGGTAACTAGATATTTTTCCAGTCAAGTAATTATTTTCATTAATAGGATGACTGGCATACACATATATGAATATTAGCACATATATGTGCTCTTCTCTTGATACGAAATCTGAGTAAAGCAGAAAAAAATATAGCAACACTATGGATTAAGTAGTAAGGGAGTCGGTGGTTCAAAGTAAAACGATAAGAAAAATCAACATAATTATGTAAACCTAGTATCTACCCAAGCAATCCATAATACTTTTATTTTGTAAAAACATGTCGTAAGATATTGTCATGCCCTTCCAAGAATTTAAGAACATACACAATTCTATGCTTAGCTAGATCCACTGCTTAACAGAGCTTGTGCATACATTTAGGTCTTTACATCATGATGTCTTACTTCTTACCATAGCATCAAAACCAATAAATAGAACCTAGACGTTCAGGCCACTGTAGAGTGTTGACAGAACTATAAACAGCTTTGGAGTGGCGGGTTCAGAATGAACTAGTGTTGAGAAAAAAATCCGAGAGCCATAAAATAATTTGGGTTGAAAGTGACCCCTGAGAATTATCAACTCCAAAATCTAACATCTAAGTTAGATCAAGACACTTAGAGATTGCCCTGTTGAGTTTTGAGAAGTCTTCAAGGATGGAGATTCCATGCTCTTTCTGAGCAACATGTTCCAGTGCTTATTTCTCTCACTCCGACTTTTTTTTATTATTTAATATTCTACAATTTTTTTATCTATCAGGCAAGAATACCACACTAGATAAAGTTTCACATTCTTTAATGTCCTTCTGGCTTCCTTTTATCAGGAACTGAATGGATATAAAGGCTTTGTGTTAATGAAAACACTAATTTTAAGATTTACAATTTTAATTTTGATATTAACATGGTAAAGTAATGCTTTCTTCATATTTTCATACTGGTTTTTAATGTCAATTTAATATTACAGAGACATTCAGGACTTTGAAGTATTTGTTTAACTTACCCTGAGTTCCATTTTGTTCCATGGTTGTTTTTGCATGTTAATACTGTAAATTTTTGCTTTCCTTACTGCCCGCACATAAGCTTCATGGCCTTGCCTAAAGTATATGATCTTAAAAGAAAATTAAACCAAAATAAATTATTTTACTGATAGTTCTCTTCCTGTTTATTCTAAAATTTCTATGAACGCATCAGCCATCATCCCCCTTTCAGAACATACTGCTCACTTCTTTATTTCGTTATAAAGCACTCTTCTCCTTATTAAATATTTACAATCAGCCCCCAGAGTGGCACCTGTTATGTGCTTTCAAACTTGGGAACAATAAGAAGTGTGCAGGTTTGTCTGAAGATGTACCATCAATTCTTCCTGCTACTCCTAAGTTACACGTGCACGAAGAGAGACAGGACAGCTATCTATAAACAACTCACTGCCAAAGCATAAAAAAAAGTTATCAAAACTCAGCCTACCTTGAGCACGAGTCACTGAAAATATTGCTAGATATAACAGTCCTGAGCAAAACAAGCCCAGCAGCCTCGGAGGGAATTTCAGAATTGTTACACTCATTACCTCATCTCCCATTTGTGGGACAAAAGGCGAGCGGCGAGGTATAGTATCCAAGATCCACTGCGGGGCAAGCCATTCTTCACTGGGTTCACCTTCCATTGAAAGCAGTCCACTTGGTTTCTTAAATATATTACATTCAATTTAGAATGCAAGCAGTAATTACTATGGTAGAATGTATGAAAATCTGATCATACAGCATTTACTGAAGATAACTAGATAGACAAATGCTGGATGTCAACCTTCCAAAAACCTCAACTAAATAGCAGGGAGTAAGACATGTTCGTAATAAATACAACAGAAGGATTAAAACACTCATAAAGAGACTGTATTTCTTTAGAAATATTCTAAACATCTTCTTTAAAAAATACTAGGAAAAAGAAATCTGACAATGTAGATACAATACAGATGTGTTATAATTTTATAACAAAACCACCTTGGAGTAAACCTAACTGCAGTGAAGAGCATAAATCTGGGAGAAAACATGCCACCTGCAATGGAGAACTACCTGCCTGAAACATGGAAGTACATCTATGTCACACAGCAGCAAAACAAACAGAAAAATTACTCTGGTACCATTGGTACTGCAATTACTGTGCTATCTATAGGTTCTTTCTTACCATGTACTTGTTTGTGAAAAATTTTACTTTGAAAACAACCACTCAAAAGAATTTATATTCATAAAGTAAAAAATACACTAAAAAAAAATGCTGACCTTTTTTCTAGGCTGCTTAAGTTTCCTTCGTTTTGGCTCCAGTCCTTTTGTTCCCTTCATATTTTCATCTTCAGAACTACTACAGATTTTCCGAGCTGCCTGCCTGGTTTGTCTCTTTGGAGGCTGGAGATTAATTCCAGCATCTGCTGTCCAGTCAGAATATTCGCTTGATGAATCACTGTAGATATAAAAAGTTGTAAGAAAGAAAACAGCACTTCAGTTTTCACACAATGGAGTGAAAGGTCCAAATATTCAACCCGCTCTTCTGGTTACGTGGAACAGATGTCAGGATTAGCACAAAATTTCATTCTCATGTGAATGTAAAGAAAACTTAAGTGCCCTAAGTGTATTTCAGCAAATTATTTTATCACTTGCAAATTCATCGTAAAACTACAGTTTTCTGACACTTATTTTCTAACTAATTATCTCACTGATTCATAGCCTGATTTCATAAGAACTGACTGCATGAAATATTTAGAAAACTAGAGAACTCTTCTAAAAATACAGTTCTGACTTCTTTAATATCCAGATAACACACATACAGTATTTATATTAGCTCATGGGCTTTCCAGCCATAAAAGGATAACATTAAGAATAAAAAAAAAGACTCTGGAAATTGTACACAAATACATAATAACAATGGAAAAATTAGGAAATACTGAAATACGAGCAGAAGATATATATGCACTTCTATCAATATTTCTATTGCATATGACTAACCGGCACAGACTTTTTTTCCAAGCAGTTCTTAAAGACAACATTTTCTTACAAATGGTCTTTCAAAATTGTTCTTGACTTTGAAAAAAAAAAAAAAAACAACACAAAAAACACAATATAAAATGCTTCATGAAGAATTAGAAAAAAAGTCACTCTTAAAAACTAAGACTTTTTCACACTGATTTTCTGTTAAATACTGTTATAAAAACTTCTACAATTTCTTAGTCACTCAAATACATGAAAGTATTTGCCTGTTCACAGACTCCACAAATTCTGTCAGTTACCATTTTTAAACTACTAATTGTACTAAACACTTTGCTTCAGTCTGTCATAAGATATAACAAATCTGTACTGATCACAGTATCACAGTATCAACTGTCTTTCTTAAATTATATAATCAACTAATGTTAACTGTTAAGAGACCAGTAAAGCTACCTGGAACTGCTTTCACTTTGCCATGCTGCCACAGGATCATCCATAGATGCATCACTTGTGCCAACACTCTCATCTTCCTGTTATTAAAAACAAAAGGTTTCACTTTTGGGTCATGTTTAAAAAGTATCATTTTTGTTTGCAAGCAAGTTATATGCTTCCTTAGTGAGAACAAGTTATATTTAATGTGGTATATTTTAAGTTCTTCCCTTGCCAGTATCAATGATTAATACCAATACTCAATCTCTTTCAACAGCGGTCTACAGATGTAGATGAAATCAAAGTACTGAATATGACCTAGAATAAATGTGCTGTATGAAATCCCAAAATAGCAAGTGGTTTAACACAACCCAGTTAAATTTACTTGAAAACGTTTCAGACTTCCAAAAATACCCGACCTGTTTTAAGCTAGTTTTGAATACTGTACTGGCATTGAGGTAAATGATCCTTCTCTCTCCAAGATCAACATACTACAGTAACACCACAAATCCAAAAGACTCAGCGATTCTTCCTATGTGGAGAAACTTGGAGCCTTAATGGTAACAGTGCTCTCAGCACATCTGTTGTCAAACTGTGCTATTCATGAACAGGGAAACTATTGAAAGAACTGTTTGATGTATCAGACCTCTGAGGAGCTGTCTGATTCGTCCCGTACACGTGCATTTTGACTTGCTCCTTGCTGATTGTGTTCTATCGTGGAGCGTGTTTGGTAGGCATGCTGGCGTTTGCGTTGGTTTCTTCTCAAAGACCTTCCACTTCCTGGTTGGTAATCATTCTTTTATCACAGGACAAGAGGGACAAAAAGAAAAAGATTAGCAATTTAATAATGAATTACATAGTTAAAGGATGCCTCTTTAAAGTGACCGTACGTTGTATCCCATTTACAAATGACAACTAGAATTGGAAATGAAAAGGTATCTTTTACACACTTGTGGTTCATTTCAGTGCACATGTAGGTGTGTTTTGTGGTTCAATATCAATTCTACTTTTTAAAGTAGCAGTCCTTAGAAAAGTAGTTAAAGAGAAATATGATTTTTTTCTAAAAAATATCTGCAGTCTCTGGATAATATACAAGCTAGTCACTTAAAAAAATGTGGCACCTCTAATATTTCTCCTAGTTTCCACAAGTCAAACTGAACAACCACTGTGGTTCTGCTATTTTACTTTCCTGGTATCTTCCCACTACTGAAGGTTTAAGGATAGAGATTTACCACTGCATATTTACCATTTGCATATTAGAGTATAAAGACAGACAAATTACAGTTACAGAAGGAAGACAGAGAGCCAGAGAAACAATCAGTACTCCTGATTTTCTAAATCATTTAATAAAATTGGGTTTGGGTTTTTTGTTTGTCTTTTTTTTGCTCAGTGCTCAGAACTACTTCACACCCAGGTTGTCTCCTCTAGTGAATTAACTCACCCGTTGTAAGGTGTGGGATGGCTTTCTCTTCTTTTCAACAGTATATAAATTAATTTCGATTTCACCTTTGGCAGCTCGACATTCTTCCTGGACCCTAATTATACATAGGAAACATCCATTTTATTCAATAAATCATCACATGACTTGACAGTCTCATTAATATACACATTAAAATGTTTCTGGTTCCCTTGCTATAAGAAATCTGTGAACAAGTCCTCCTAGCAGTATCCACACAAACTTCACTCCTGGAATCACAAGTTAAGGAAGCAAACCTGTTAGTTGAGCATGCGTAATTATTTTCAAGTAAAGTGAAATGTATTAAAATTTTATGTTTGTTTTATTTTTTAAATAAATCTTCAGGAAAACCTGGTATTTGAACTGCAGAAGAAAGATTCAACTGTAAAGAGAAGGAATTACTATTCTCAACTCTCCAGCAGAGGCAACCACTCTAATCCTAATATCTGGATTTAAAAACAAATCAACCAACCAACCCCCAAAAGCCAACACATTTCTGAAAAATCATTTTTTAGAACTTGTAACAGGTGTACGGAAGAATCATTAAACATTATACAATTTGATCTTTTTTCCCCTGTCTCACTTAGCATCTTACTTGCTGATGCCCGGAGGAAGCTCATTCACCACTACTCTCCTGCTCCACGCCATGAGATCTCTCTCTGTTGCCATTTGACTTCGGGGAGCATTGTGATGCATTTGCCGGACCCCTTCAATCTGACCGCTTCTCCGGAGACCAACATTTGGTGGAGATGTAACATCCAAACCTGGACTTCGAAGAGCTAAAGAAGAAAAAGATTTTTCTTCAATTCTATAAACTGTCAAAAAAATCTAGAATTTAAAGCTTAAGGACTGCACAGAGATTCTTTTTTGGCAACAAACAACACTTATTCGATGTTAAATGGCTTTTTCTTTTGCTTCAGATGAACATTTTTGTGTATTGGCCTTGGACTACTGGAGATACGTATGCTACTGTAACGTCACTGTGGCTTGCTATATCTTAGAGATATCCAAGGCAAGCAAAGAATATAATCTATGAGAAAAGTTTTAAAGGCACTTAAGTGACCTTCAAAATAAAGTCTTGTCAACTGTTTAAAGGCCCTGAAATCATGAATCTTGAATTCTATGGTACAAGAAGAGATGAGGTTGACATTTAAAATAATAGACTGCTGCAAGGTTTAAGGTTTCTGTTGTACCTCCATTTGTTCTGTATTTGTAATGCTTATCTACTGTGCTACAGGCACCGCTCCTGCTCTGGGCTTTTCGTCAGGCAGCACAATGCAGTGCTACATACTCAGGAGAAAACAGACACTTTAGGTAGTGAGACAAAAAGGCTGACAATATTAGAATCATTGCCATCATTGCCTTAATTTATCTCATCATTTGGGAATACATCGACACAATTTCCACATGCTTAAATACGGTTAACCACACGAATACATTGCATTCATCGTTGTGCAAACCTATATAAAAATATTCTGCTATTTAAGTATCAGGTACTTTATACATACTCTAATTAACTTACACAAATGGACAGTTCATGTAGCAAAGTCACTGATCGATGCAAGTCCTATAAAGGTAACTACTTTAATTTCTATACCCCTCATATCTGGAAATTCCCTTTCATACAGCTACAGGGACGTAAAAATAAAATTGAGAACTCGGATTGCACAACACATCAACCTATCATAAGAAGCAGAAGAGACTTCTTGTGAATTGAAGCTGGCTTCTAGGCCACCTTCTTGACAATACCAATTTAGATCAAAGCAAAGGCGTATTTTCAGCATTTTTCACTAATATTTTTCCTTTTCCTTCTTGAATTGAAAGACAAGCAACTCCAAATCAAGCAATCCTAATGAGCTTTGCCAGGAAATCTAATTCAAACATGTGTAATCAGTCATTTAACCTAGAACTAATTTATTAGCAGATGTAAATATTTTAAAAGCTCAGGATGACTTGCAGCACAAGTCGACAGCATCTGCTCTCTTACATCAACTGCACTCAGTCAGCTGCCTCACAGTCAGCTGTTCACATCTGATTGAGCTTGTTTTAAATTTTTAATCACTTTGTATATTAAAAATAAAATTACAGTAGCAGAACACTTACCAGGAGAATAATCTCAAGCTTTCTAAGGAAACACTAAGACAGAGCAGACATGTTTATTTTATAAACACTGATGCTCAGCCTTAGCATTTATGCTGCAACAGGAAGCCATTAGTCTGTCACAACATTGTATTCCGTTGACATTCTCTAATTATATGCTGTTATCTTGACATTATGCAGTTACAAAGGATCATCTCTGCAGTGACTGACACCAAGACAATACAGTGAACTTTATTTTTTAGGAAAGGTTTATAACAGGAATAATTACAGTCTAATAGTTCTAGGTAATCAGATATAGCCCAGTTAGACCATTGTGTGCCCTCAGCTGAACCTTAAACTTTTAATTCCTCTGCTAGCATCAGTAGAACATCCAACTCCTCCACACAGGGTAACAATGTGTATAAGAACAAGAGAGAAAAGCATCCTCAGAGACATGGTCTCAGAACTTACATTAACACATGTTGATTAGTACGTTACTGTGCTTTAGGCAAAGAAATGACGGAAGTAATGAAGGGACGCTTACCTCCATTAACAGAGTGAGATCTATTAGGTGGAGGGTTTGGAAGAGTTTCTCCTTCATTAATTAGTCTCAGATCTTGCTCCCTCTGTAGCTCTCTGATCATTCCATCAAGGATACTCTCATCCTGGTCATTAGTTTGCTGCCCGATGACTTGTTCAACTACTTCACCATCACCTTGACAAGAACAAAGCCACAGCTGCTTATAAAATGATTAATTTCTGGTTTACTAAACACCATAGAAACAATCATATTTAAAGTTGTGCACAATTATTTTTCGGCTCCACAAAACATCTGATTGCCAGCTGGCCTTCTGCTCTCATGTAATAAATGGAGGCAAAGTTTAAAAGAGATAAAAACCTAAAATTACAGAGCACATGCAAAATATAAACACAAACCCTTAGAAACAGCAGAAAGAAATTATGCGTCAGTAAGTAATAATGGAAGACCTGTTCTGGAGATCAGCATTTTGCAAAAGTTTGATCTTCAAGAAAAAAACAACTGCTTATTAAAAAAAAAAAAAGCTCTTTTTTCGACATCTTTCTTACCTTCTTGCATCCTTACTCACATACACAGTTACATCGAGGTTAACGGGACAATTCTTTAAGCATGCTGCCATATACCTGGTAGAAGTTCACAGATTTTTGGAATACCGCAGTCTCCTCATCTTGCCTCCAGTCAATTTGATTCCATACACTTCCTTTACGCCTTCCATAGCCACCCTATCTCCTCTTCTATCTCTATACTGAATTTAAACCACTAGATCCAGAAGATAACTGAAACAAACAAATCCTTATAGTACCATCCTAGTGAGTTGGTGCTCAATACTGTGCAATACATGTATTATGCATGAGTTTTAGACAGCATACCATTAGCTACATATCCCAGCTGAGGAATAAGTTGTTCATCCTTGCAATTTTCCCTCCCTGGTACCAGCCGTTGGAATCTCGTGGGATGAGGATTTCCATCAACATCCACCAAGAATGGAGGAGGCATAAGATGTGGAGCCTGTTGAGTCTGTTCATCCAACACATAGTTATTTGCATCACGGATCAATGGTCGGTAATCCGTATGGAAGAACATCTGATCTGGAATCTGCAAGAAAAGCAATGTAGTAAATAAATCAATGGCCATTTGCAGCTGTCTTGCTGCTTTGGAATGGTTCCCATACCCATAAACCACAACTCCTACACTTCGGATCAACAGAAGAAATGTTATGACAGAGAACAGATTCCTACCACAAATGTGTTCTATTACCAAGGCCCGACGCAAAACCTCAACAGTAAAGTATGCCAACAGAGGTGAACAGATAAAAGTTAATGCTTTGTTCCCCTATCTAGAGATTCTCTTGTCTAAATCTTTTTGATTTAGGTAAACAGCAACTGCTTCATGATCTAATTACTATTTTGTCTCGGGCAGGGAGAGGAAATAAACTGTAACACAAATACTTCTAAGACAAAATCAGGTCAGACACAGAAGAGTTTAAAATTCATTTAACCCACCTTTTCATAATATTTATTGCATCCAAAACCAAATAGTAGCAGATGCCCATGAGAGTCTGTGCAGGCAAAATGCTGTCCATCTGGTGAGAACTTGCAATCAAAAACAGCTCCATGGCCTTGGCCCTCAATCTGTATACAAGCACAGAGCACTCCTTTCACAATCATGCATTCTCTATAAAAGCATTTTTACAAAAATTTCACCTGTGCCCCAACAAATATTTAATCCTAATTCTGTGTAATTTCTCATCTCGCTCAAGACTGATTTACACTTAAATTTTTTCCACTTAATTATTAGAGCTTCACTGAACAATAAAGTAAAATCTTACATTTTCTCTTTGTCCTGAAATTTCCGTATAACTTTTAATGCATGTTCTGAAACAACTACCTAGAAGTCCACATTTTATGTTAATGGCAGACGTAGGGCAAGGCCACACCAAAGACCTCAGACATGTATTGGCTCTGTACAAGCAGGTTTCACAGCCCCAAGTGCCAGGAGGCTAGCTCAGGTCCTGAAGCAGTACAGCTGCATTTGCTTGGCACTGGAACCAAACCAACAAACCTGGCACTGGGTGCAGTAAGATAAATGCAGCACAGAGCCAACCAGACTGTTTTCCAGACCATAGTGTTGTGCTACCACACACAGGCTTACTGGTTTTCATCGCTCTACCTTGGGAGTCACTGTAATCTTTTGCATGGTATAACCATGCCCATACACATGAATAATATTCGGATGTAATAGATCTCGTGAAAGACTTGCTGCTACACTTACAATATGCAAAAACATACTTTCATATTGCTTACTGAAGAGTACAGTTTTCTTTTTAATATGTAGCAGTTTTCCCCTAATCCTGTCGTAACATTGGTCGCAATAAGTATATAATGATATCTGTTTTTGCCTCAACGTGTTTTACACAAATGTTTTAAAAAAACAAAACAAAACACAACAAAAACACCCTTCCTTGATCCTTCTTACCATGTTAAAGTAATTGCGAATTTTTGTTCCTTTGTCTATATCCCAAACAAAAATATTTCCATCATGACCCGCTGAAAGTACAATCCTTTGGTCAAATGGATGGGCCTCCAGAACAAAAACTTCATCATCATGACCCTGTAGGGTGAAAAAGAAAGTAATGTATCTCCATGTAATATCTCCAAACATGCTAGTATTTAGTATGAGGAACATCTCAGTTCAGGGAGTCATCCATGACAGCTGAATTTACTGGAGCTTAGACTAGAACTGTACCTAGTCAACATTTCTGTCAGAGGCTTGGCATTATCACTGCCCACTTTGTAAGTGCCTCAGCCTGCAGCTCAGCACAGCTGAGACGGAGAGGGATGGGGAGGAAGGAGAAATCAGCAGCGAGGACAGCAGCAACCCTCTAATCTGGGCACAAATGATGGCCTTCAAAGGGCTCCTTTGTCAGCCAGCAATCACCAGGGTCTAGCAGCGTTTTGGTCGTCATCTCCTTTTCCCGTGATACATACTCCTCCCAGTAAGACAGGTGGCATACTTAACAAAAAACATTCCTCGTCAGGAATGGTGATGCAGTTTAGCCTCAAATCAACTTCAGAGTCGAACTATAACCACTTGGGATTACCCACTTGAATTTTACTCACAGATAAGCTATGAAGAAGCTGCCCTGTGGTCGAGTTCCACACTTTGAGAAGGAAATTGTTGACTGCAGTGATGACAGTGGCATCGTATCTATCCCAAGCCACCATAGTAACCTTCAGTTTAGTCACCTTGTCCTCCCCAGATGCTACATTGTGTCTAAGGAAGTCAATAATTAAAGAAGAAATACACCAGTAACTACATACGAAAACACTTAACAGTGCTAATTCAGTATGAAATTAGGGAGAGCACGGCTGCCACCACTGTGACTACTGGCTAATGCAGGAGAATGAAGGATGGCTTCTGCAGTGCTAAAAACCGGATACAGAAAACATTCAATACCCCTAAGATTTAGAGAGTTTTATTTCCTTAAAAAGGACAAGTTTGTCTTCTGTTCTTCTTAAGCAATCATCCTCACCTACCCCAATTTCTTCTTTCAAGCTACTCAGTTCTATTAAGTTTTTTCCTACAAGGCACTTTTCTTATCAGTAATCAATATGAGCAAACTCTATAATGAGCAAGAACTTGCTAAATAAATCCAAATCATATTTGGACAGCTAACTTATTAAAAATGTAACAATATGAAATATAAAGAATTCTGCAAAGCAAAACGACTAATGGATTTCTCCATTTCTGCTTTTTGTTATTGTGCATATTCAATCACAAGGTTGCTTACAGAACTCATGTAAGGATCTCAAAAAGAAAAACTCGAAACCCTAACTGAACCTGAGAACCAAATCACCTCTTAATTGAAAACTTAAGGAAAAGTACAATGTTAAGAAACATGCTGGATGTATATACATCAGCATATCAGCACATGATCAAGGAGGTTCTACTAACACCTCTTGCCGTGAGATGAACTCTGTTTCACGTTCCTACTTTGTATGTAAAATACTAAATATTCCCATTAGAATAGGGAACTACCAATGTATTAATATTTTCTTTTGGGGGTGAATTAACTGTGCAACTTAACAGATAGAACCATGGCATTTTCAATACATTAAAAAAATGCATGGAAATTAACTCAAAATGCAAGTAAATAAATAGTTTTCAATATGATGGAAGATTTTGTTTTGTGGGTAAACGTGGTTATGAAGTGTGTTCTGTTTCAGTTTGTTTTACCCTGTCATTTTAGTTGCCATATCCAGGACCACACTCTTCCAATCTTGCTGCTGATAGTGCCATATTCTTGCTGTTCCATCTCTGCTTCCACTGACAAACCTTAAGCTATGGGGAAAAAAAAAAAAAAAAAAAAAGAGAAAAAAAAAGTAATGAAATTCTGAATAAGGAGAAGTCACTTCTGCTTTTGGTTTAATACCCACATGCCCATCTTAGGATCTTATTTTCTCGCTATTCAGTAGCTTTGGTATGGAGTTTTCCATCCTCAGAAACAGCACGGGCATGGTAAATCCTGTGGCAAGAATATTCAGGAGTTTGGCAGAGGACTGCCATTCACCCTAGGAAAGGTCGCTACAAGCACTTACTTTTATGTTATTCTGCAACAAACATGCACACATGCACATGTCCACAAATATATATATACTTGGAAGTGTATACTTGTGTATATATACTTGTCTTACTCTATATACACCCACACATAGGCGTGTTTAACAACTCATAAAATATCCATGAACTACTGCCACAGGAAACAGGCGACTACAAAACGCTGGCAAGCCAAGAGCACACCCATTCACATTCACACCAGCACAGAAACTAGAATGTATTTAATCTTTTTTCAACATTTATTCTTTATATTGTTTGTGCATCTCTCGTCTAGAGAATGCAATTAAAAGAAGTGAGGTTACCATTTTTGTATCAGATATTGTACGATACAAAAGAGTTTATATCCCACGACATTAATTACATTTGGCTACAGCTAGCAGATGGCCTTGGAATGACTTCAATGTCATAATTCATACAAGCTGCACACTCTCTTTTTAATGGCATCAGCAAATCCCTTGAGCAGTTCATAGTGGCAGCAAAGTAAAAGAAACCGCACGTCAGGAGTCTAGCATAAATTATAATACATTAACTTAGGGAGAGGGTGAAGACAGAGAAGGGAAATACCCAAACTGAACATAAGTAGGTAGCCCTGCCGGTGAAGCTGAGCACAAGTATTTTCATTTTTAAACTTCTTGTTTAAAAAATTCAAGCATTCAGCAAATGAATTTAACCACATCATAATGCTTTGATTATCAATGTCACAGAAACCATTTTTGTTGAGAAATTTGAAAAAAGCTCTTCAAGTAATACATTTTCACAGGATGGCCAACACCTTTAAAAGTATACTCCATTTATATAGAAAATTACATGTGAAAGGCAAGCCTATTCAATTTTATTTTAATAAGTGATTGTTTCACCTTTTCAGTTTCCCTGGTTGAATTGTTTCATCATGATGAATAAGTGTTTAAAAATGCTTGTAACAAGTTTTTTGGAGGTTTTCTTTGTTTGTTTGGTTTGGGTTTTTTTACTGCTTTATGTCAAAATAAAAAGGAAGCTATCACTTTTCCATTGAAAGCATCACTACAGCATATAATTTTCAGTGACTACGTGACCTAATACCCCCACTGAGACCTGTGCTCTCCCATTGCTTGGAAGGAATCGTTAGTACCATTATACCAGTACATTCCCACATAATTTTACATGACAAAGATCTCCAAGCACAGGTGCAGTTCCACTGGCAAAGCTACAGTTTTGCTTGGAAGGCTCCTGCCTGCACACACCCCTTAAACTTCCTGCCAAGCAAAATAAGGAATATAAGCAAAAGAAGGCTCCTGCCTGCACACACCCCTTAAACCTCCTGCCAAGCAAAATAAGGAATATGAGCAAAACCTGGCATAAAACCATTTACATTAAGATGTTGATCATTAATCAAAGCCTGTCATACCACTCTCCAACACAGCTGTGGTGCAGAAGTTTGACACACAAACATGCCTATAGGCACCTTTATACATTTTACCATGAGCATCCTGGCTCTAATTCTTACATAAGAGACAACATCCTGACTTAGCACAGTTGTAAAAACTGAAAGCTCTGCAGGTTAGAATGGTTCGCTTCATAAATTTTAAGACCACAGGATTACCAGTTGTAAAAACTGAAAGCTCTGCAGGTTGGAATGGTTTGCTTCATAAATTTTAAGACCACAGGATTATCATTTATCATTTATCATTATCATTATCATTATGTTATCATTTAAACTAATAAACTGGAAATTCATATATTTGCCTAGAAATGCACATATTTGCCAGGTATGTAATCAGAGATAAGTGAATTGTTATGAATAATAAAGGAGACCAATTAAATGATCATCAAGACCCAAAGGTATTAAGACTGTGCCTCTGTAATTTGTTCTGGACAGGTGGCAGCAACCAAGGACTGCAAGTTCAGAGAGTTATGTGATGTGCGTGCAGAGTAACTGTCCCATATACTCAGTCAAAACTGGTCAAAGTAAGTACTGTAGTTCATCATCGGACAGATAAATGAACACAGACTCACACAGTCTTCACTCCAGAAAATGTTACAATTAGCCCATTTAGTATGGCACTCAGCGGTGGTAAGCTGTCCAGATGTACTGGTGACTCAGTGAAGACTAAAGATAATGGGTTGCAAGGAGACACCACAAAAATATTCTAGGACACTACTGAAGTATTACCTAAAACATCCAAATCCTCGTGAAAAGCCAAACTACTGTAATGAGAAGAGCACGTGTAAAGGAAAGTTTTCTGACAAATTAAGCAGGGGAATTTTATCTGTCCTGGTTTTGGCTACAACAGGACCAATTCTCCTTTCAGGAGATTTCTCCTTCAGTTAAGTTTCTTCTAAGTGACTGTACTTGCTGAAGGGGACTACGTGTTTTTCAGACAGTGCGTGCTTTTAGAATTGATAACACTTGACGTTTCTAGTTGTTACTAAAGTCACAGTAGGATTGGTATGCAGAAAGGCACATGTTTGTACTTATTCCTGTGGGAACCAAGGTCACTGTTGGCTCTCTTATGGCCCACAAGTGAAAAAGCGTTAAAGGGTCACACCTGCGGGAAGGAGTGGATGGGACAGGTGACCAAGAACTGATCAGCGAAATATTCCACCCCATACACGTCACACTCAGCATAAAGCTAAGGCATCACGGGGGTTGACTCTTTTTCTTTCACGGCTGGCATTGTTGTAGGACTCTCCCAATTCTCCTGCCTCCGATCCGGTGATTCCTAAATCTAGGTGCCATCGGCAGCTCAGTCGAGACTGGGGCATCCTGGTGCCTGCCCTGTGGCATCAGCAGCGTGAGCCATCGCAGCACGCGATCCCGTGATCATCACTGGGAAGCTCA
>NW_009630919.1:327-1559 GCF_000690535.1 Cariama cristata | reverse complement strand
CCCAAAATCCAGGCTTTTTAACCAAAAATCTTTTCTATTACCAAGCGCGCGGTGCCTGCAGGATTGCCAGGGCCACGCTCCCCGCACCCCCCCCCGTTTCTGCATTGCAAGTTTTCTCTCTCATCCCCCCAAATAAACATCTTTTTTTCTCCTCTTCTCATCTTTTTTTCTCCTCTTCTCATCTTTTTTTCTCCTCTTCTCATCTTTTTTTCTCCTCTTCTCATCTTTTTTTCTCCTCTTCTCATCTTTTTTTCTCCTCTTCTCATCTTTTTTTCTCCTCTTCTCATCTTTTTTTCTCCTCTTCTCATCTTTTTTTCTCCTCTTCTCATCTTTTTTTCTCCTCTTCTCATCTTTTTTTCTCCTCTTCTCATCTTTTTTTCTCCTCTTCTCATCTTTTTTTCTCCTCTTCTCATCTTTTTTTCTCCTCTCTCCCCCCCCTCCCTTTTTCCACACCCCCAGAGCCGCTGTTGCTGGTGGCAGGGAGCCCAGACTCCGTAGGAACTCAGAAATGCTGCAGCTCCAAGCCCCGGCTGCCCTCTCGGTTTCGCAATCCTTTGGAGGGGGAGAGAGAGAGAGAGAGAAGGAATAAAAAAATGGGAGGGGAATTTTCTTTTTCGTTCTTTATTTATTTCTTTTTTTCTTTATTAGAGATTTATAGACTTTCCCACCAGTAGGGATGAGGAGCCGGAGCCGAGCGGCCAATTTTCGACCGTGAGTTTCCAACGCTGCTCCTCTCCGACCTCTGCGAAACCCTCGGCGGGCTCGCCTACGGTGGGTTGGGTTGGTTTAATATTTGGAAAACCATTGGCGATGCTGGCGGGGGGGGCGGCAGGGTGAGGGTTGCCGGCGCGGCGGTGCTGCTCGGTGTGTCGGCATCTCCCACGGCAGCCGCGGTGGGTTAGGTGATGCTAATCCTGGGGAAAAAAAAATCAGCTTTTTTTGAGCTGTTAAAGCCTTTTTTTCTACGTGTTTTTCGGTCGCACGCAAACCCTTCGGCTTAGGCTTTCTGGTGATGCCACGACCATCGCTCGAGGTTCCATCGCTCGCGGTTCTGGTCCCTCCGGCTGCCGGGGCACCTTCGCTGCCGTCTTCATCCTCCTCTGCCATTCGGCATCTCGGGGGTTGCGGTCCATTTATTTTTAGGTAATTGCGGCGTCCGGGCTCTGAAGTCGCCGGTCGGTAACGTGCAGCCGGACAAGGGAGGTTTTTGTTCGCGAGGGTATTTTAAGCAG
>NW_009630919.1:0-212 GCF_000690535.1 Cariama cristata | reverse complement strand
GGCAGGGTGCAGGGATTTGGTTCCCCGGTCCTGCTCTGCACCCTCATGCAGGATCCGGCCCTCCGCTGCGGGGAAAAAAAATCCTGAGCCTGGATGAGATCTGAGTCCTGGCAGCTCTGCTCTGAATGTCCAGTGATTAATGGGATTAAACTGGTGCCCTCAGTGAGGTTTGGGGTTGGGGTGTTTTTTTGGTTTTTTTTGAGTTTGCATCT